>NC_092751.1:56841357-57141357 GCF_047496795.1 Chiloscyllium punctatum | reverse complement strand
ACCAGGAAGTGAACAACAGCCTGAAACACCATTTCAGTATTTCTGAGCTACACAATGCCAGCACTCGATACACTAGGGAGCTAAAACCCAAGGCAAGTGAAAGATACAGAGGGACAGAGAGCTTCACTTTAAAGTCAGAAACAGTCAGTTAATTAACTGAAAAGATGTTGTGGAAATATGTGGAAAAAGACAGGGCAGTGGGACTAACTGGAGAAGTGAGATCTTCGTGAGTAAAATGACAAGAATGAGAACATTGAATAAAGGCATTGTCAGATCAGCTGAAATGGTTTGTTACATCAAGTTCTAAATCTGCTTCACAGAGCACCACAAACAACATAAACTGGGACAAGATGACAGCCCAGCATGGAGAGCTGTGCAGACCATGCTAGTGTGTTGCTCGGAAAACTGCCCTATCTGCACAGCATGAGAGTATTGCATACTTTACTATCATATGCTAACTATTCTCGCATCAGATTACTGCCTGCAATGGGAAGGTTTTCTGTGTGTGTGTGTGTGTGTGTGTGTGTGTGTGTGTGTGTGTGTGTGTGTGTGTGTGTGGTTGAATGCGAAACTCATTGTTTGGGAAGGAACAGACATGGTTGAAACTATTTTAAATACGAACAACCGTCAGGCATTTTGTTAATCAACAGACAGAACGAGGGAAGTTTCATGGACAGATGAGTTAAAGTGTTTGAGAATGTTAAAATAAAGGCATTGCCAGACACAACAGCAATATACATCGGCGTGCACATGAATGACAGATGGATGGGAGTTTGGTGTGAGTTCGAATCAGATTTGTTTCAGCAGGTTTGAAGCCGGGAGCGTCAGCAGCAGATTATTAACTTCATTAACCCTGTACTTCATAGCTCAAGGTTCAAACAGCAGATGGAATAAACCAGTGAGATATATTCTGGAGTGGTGAGTATTTCAAGTTAGAAATGGTCAGGGAATGGTGTCAAGAATCAGCTTATTGTCAAAGGGATGTCCTACAGTTGTGACTTGTCTGCTTCAGCTGCAGATATTGGCCAAGGATGGGATGGAAACAGTGGAAGGAAGTGGAGTTTGTAACCAGAACAGTGGAGAGTGACCTCCCTGCTCTTAATAGCAAAGTCAATGATACGATGCATTATAGTTCTCCCCTGAAACTGAATAGATCAACATAGAGACCCATGAGTAACACTGCCAGAGCAGAGAGTGAGACAGTAATTGTACACGTTCATTAATGTAGTTAGTAGTGGTCTGTAGAGTGAATATCTGGATTGAGAGATTCAACAGGAACAATAATAGTGGCAAGATGTGTAGACTATATGAAAGAACAATAATACAGTCATAACTGGTTTATAGAAAACAAAATCTGGACAGTGACACTCACCAGGAACACCAACGATAGCCAGGAAGGGATAATAAAAATATTGAATAACGAGAAGAGCGTAATAGATCTGCGATGATAATGACGACCAATCAAATGCAGAAAGATACCAAACATAATCGGATAAGCTCCTGTATATTGTTGGAATATTCCTGTCTAATGTTCCCAGATTCTGATCCATTGTTGGCACATTCCGGTCTAATGTTCTCAGATTCTGATCCATGTTTGGAACATTCCAGTCTAATGTTCCCAGATTCTGATCCATTGTTGGAACATTCCAGTCGAATGTTGTCAGATTCTGATCCATGTTTGGAACATTCCTTCTGATGTTCTCAGATTCTGATCTCTCCTCCCCCTCTCTCTGGATCTGCTGATCCCTATCAGTGCTGTCGGTGATGCTCCCGCTCATGTTATGGGATAACACATTGAACGGAGCACATTTATCATTAAAAGATGGAAACCCTCCACTGGGATAATTAGAATCCATGGAGATTGGCATTAATCGCACTTACTGAACAAATAGGCTCAGTTAACCTGTTCAAAACAACACTTTTCATATACTGGTTTTGGATGGAATGGATGAGGGTTGCTGAGGGATGGATCATAAATCTTTAAATCTTTTAAATCTTTTTATTAACTTGTATATGAGAGTATTAATAGGACAGGGGTCTATATGTGTTCCACTCTGTTTATGAAAGGAGGCAGTTATAAAATAACAGATCGGTTGCATAAAAGAAAATCGGGTGGGCAAGTTTCTCGATACCTGAACCCAAAGTACGGTACTTATTGACCAGTGTGCGGACACTCCTGGTTTTAAAGGCCTGTTGCCAAATCCTTTCATAATCTTGAGACAGAGCATTGAGACTGCTGGTCAGGAACAGGCCGAGGCAATTCTGTCCCTATGGGCCTCTTACAGAGGGATAAGAGAAGGCCATTCAGTCCATACTAGCCTGATGCTACTTGAAAAGGTGGAAAGCTGGAATATTGGCACATTTTGCCGAAAGAATAATTCAAAACGATGAGATACATCGCTGCAGCTGTATGAAATGTTACTGAGAGGGCACCTGGTGTAAATAGTGTTGTTTGTGTTTCTGTAACTGAGAAGGAATAGACCTCCATTAGATCCGGTTTACCGGCTGCTAATAATCCACGGGTTGCTGTCTCATTTATTGTCTCGGATCTGCTACACAGGGACAGGAGGAGGCCATGAAGCCTCTTGAGTCTATTTCAGAGGGACAAGAGGAGGCCATGAAGCCTCTTGAGTCTATTTCAGAGGGACAGGAGGAGGTCATTCAGCCTCTCGAGCCTGTTCCAGAGGGGCGGAAATGTTTATTTAACATTTCAAGTCTGTTACACATAAATATTAGTTTTAAACGAGTTGTGGAATAGTAAAGACCTGATGTAAACATTAAAGTTCTAACTTTGAACAAGGCCAATTTTGACAGTGTTAGGCGAGCCCTGTGAAAGGCTGATTGGAATACCCTATTCACAGGTAAAGGGATGGTTGGAAAATGCAAGGCCATCAAAACTTGGATCCAGTGAGTCCAGAGCCAACGTATTCCCATTAGTGAGAGGGGCAAGTCTGGTGGGTGCAGGGAGTGCTGGATGACCAGATATATTGATGCTCTGGTCAAGGTAACGAAGGAGACATATGTCAGGTAAACAGAGCTGAGATTAAGTGAATCCCGAGAGGAGTATAAGGGCAATAAGTGTATAGTCAATGTGGAAATTTGGGCCAGAAAAATGTGGACATGAGATGGCTTTAGAAATAGGGTTAACAAGGCATTGAAGCAACTCTACACATCCTTTAATTGCAAAATTTTAACCAGGGAGAGAATAGGGCACATTAAAGATCAGTAAGGCTACGTATGTGTGGAACCACAGGAGATGGAAGGGATACTAAACAAGTATGTTTCCTAGTATTTAATGTAGAAGAGATTACAAGAGCGAGAGAATGAAGAAATACATAGTGATATCTTGAAAAGTATCTATATTACAAGGAGATGTTGGACATTTTAAAACACATAAAGGTGAACAAATCCCTGGGACATGATCAGTTGTATCCCAGAATATTGTGGGAAGCTAGGAAAGAAATTGCTCAGCCTTTTGCTGATATATCTGTAATATTGATTTCCACAGGTGAGGTGGCAAAAGAGTGGAGGTTTGCTAACATAGTGTCATTATTTCAGAAATTAAGGAAAACCCAGGTAACTATAGATCGGTGAGCCTGACGTCAATGGTGACGAAATTGTTGGAGGGGATTTTGAAGGAAATGATGTGTATGCATTTAGAAAGACAAGGACTGAAGACGGCTTTGTACATTGGAGATCACGTCTAACTGACTCGGTGTAATCTTTTGAGGAAGTGATGAAGATGACTGATGAAGGCAGGACAGTGGATGTTGTCTTCATGGAATTCAGTAAGAAAACCAAAATGTTCTATATGGTAGACTGGTTAGCAAGGTTAGACTTCCTCGGATCCAGGGACAGCTCGCCATTTAGGTCCAAACTTTTCTTGAATATCGGAGACAGGATGTGACAGTTGGCATTTGTTCATTAAACTTGGAGACCTGTGACCAGTGGCACTGCTCGCAAAGATCAATAGTGGGTCCACTGCTTTTTGTTAATTATACAAATCATTTGCACTTGAGTATATGAAGTATTGTCAGTAAGGTTGTAGATAATTCCAAATTTGGTGGTGTAGTCGACAGTGAGGACTGATCTCTCACAATATCATGGGAACTTAATTAGCTGAGCTGAGGAGTGGCAGATGGAGTTTATTTTAGATAAATGTGAGGTGTTGCATTTTGGCAAGACAAATCAGGGCCAGACATATAGGTAGGATCCTGTTGAAAATTGCCAATCAAGGAGAGCTCCATAGAAATTATAGAATCCCTACAATTAGGAAACAGGATTTTCGGCCCATCGAGGCCACACCGTCCCTCAAAACAGTATCCCACTGGACAAACCCCAACCCTATCCCTCTCAGCCTGCATTTCCCATGGCTAATGCACCTCGCCCTCACATCCAAGGGTACTATGCACAATTTAGGATGGCCAACCTACCCTTAACTGTATATCTTTATACTGTCGGAGGGAAACATAGCATCCAGAGGAAACTCACACAGACACGGGGAGAATGTACAAACTCCACACAGCCAGTCATTCAAAGATGGAATTAAACCCCGATCGCTGCCCTGTGAGGCATCTTGTGGTGCAGGTTCTCTGTTCCTTGAAATTGCCGTCACAGGTAGGCAGTGCAGTGAAGAAGGCACTCGGTGTTCTTCCCTTTATTGGTGTGTGCTTTGAGTCTATGCGTTTGCATGACATATTGCATCTGTCCAGGACATTGGTTTGCCTACTTTTGTAATATTGCCTTTAATTCTGGTCAACCTGCTGTCGGAAAGATGTTATCAAACTTGAAAGGATGCGGAAGAGATTTAAAAGAATGTTGCAGGTGTTGGGGGGTTAGAGTTACAGAGAGAGTTTGAATAAGCTGGGGCTATTTTCAAGTGTTGAGGCAGAGGGTGGACCTTAAAGAAGTTTATAAAATCAGGAGGGGCATAGAAAAAGTAAAAAGTCAATGTATTTTCCCAGGATAGGCAATTCCAAATATAGAATATAATGGCTTAAGGTGAGAGGAGAAAGATTTTAAAAGGGACGTGAGGGACAATATTTTCATACAGAGTCTGCTGTGTGTATGGATGGAACAGCCAAAAGAGGTGGTGGAGGCAGGTACAGTTACACCATTCAAAAAGGCATTTGGATGGATACATGCATGGGAAGTCTTTAGAGAGAGATGGGCCAAGTGCTGGCAAGGGAGACGAGATTAATTTAGGATATTTGGTTGGTATAGATGACCAGACCAAAGGATCTTTTTCCTTGCTTTCCATCTCAGAGAATCTATTGATTCTTGAGAGTTTAACACGGGAACAGGAGGGGGCTATTCAGCTTCTGAATTCTGTCAGTCAGCTGGTTTGCTCAACTACTGACAGACAAATACAAAAATGAATCATTGAGATTTTGATGGTGTTTTACAGAAACAGGAGAAAGGCTTTTAGTCAAGAAAAGCTGTAAAGAATGTGAAGAGGCCATTCAGTCCCTCACCTCCATTCCACAGGAGCAGCAGGTGAGCACAGAGCTATTGGAGCCTGTTACTCAGGAGTAAGAGGTGGACATCTATTTTCACAAAACTTCGATTAGGAGGCAGTCACTCAACTGCTCGTGACTGGGACACAGGAAGAGGAGGGAGTTACTCAGCTGCTGAAGACTGGGACAAAGGAACAGGAGACAGTCACTCAACTGCTCGAGACTGGGAAACAAGATCAGGAGTGAGTCATTTAACTGCTCGAGATTGGGACACAGGCACAGGAGGGAGTCACTCAGCTGCTGAAGACTGGGACACAGGAACAGGAGTCAGTTATTCTACTGCTCGAGACTGGGACACAAGATAAGGAGGGAGTCACTCAACTGCTCGAGACTGGGACACAGGCACAGGAGGCAGTCACTCAACTGCTCGAAACTGGGACAGAGGGACAGGAGGGAGTCATTCAACTGCTCGAGATGGGGACACAGGCACAGGAGGCAGTCACTCAGCTGCTCGAGACTGGGACACAGGGACAGGAGGTAGTCATTCAACTGCTCGAGATTGGGACACAGGAACAGGAGGGAGTCACTCAACTGCTCGAGATTGGGACACAGGAACAGGAGGGAGTCACTCAACTGCTCAAGATTGGGACAGAGGAACAGGAGGGAGTCACTCAACTGCTCATGATTGGGACACAGGGACAGGAGGGAGTCACTCAACTGCTCAAGATTGGGACAGAGGAACAGGAGGGAGTCACTCAACTGCTCAGGATTGGGACACAGGGGCAGGAGGGAGTCACTCAACTGCTCAAGATTGGGACAGAGGAACAGGAGGGAGTCACTCAACCGCTCAAGATTGGGACAGAGGAACAGGAGGGTGTCATTCAACTGCTCAAGATTGGGACAGAGGAACAGGAGGGAGTCACTCAACCGCTCAAGATTGGGACAGAGGAACAGGAGGGAGTCACTCAACTGCTCAAGATTGGGACAGAGGAACAGGAGGGAGTCACTCAACCGCTCAAGATTGGGACAGAGGAACAGGAGGGTGTCATTCAACTGCTCAAGATTGGGACAGAGGAACAGGAGGGAGTCACTCAACCGCTCAAGATTGGGACAGAGGAACAGGAGGGAGTCACTCAACTGCTCAAGATTGGGACAGAGGAACAGGAGGGAGTCACTCAACTGCTCAAGATTGGGACAGAGGAACAGGAGGGAGTCACTCAACTGCTCAAGTTTGGGACACAGGGACAGGAGGGAGTCACTCAACTGCTCGAGATTGGGACACAGGAACAGGAGGGAGTCACTCAACTGCTCAAGATTGGGACAGAGGAACAGGAGGGAGTCACTCAACTGCTCAAGTTTGGGACACAGGGACAGGAGGGAGTCACTCAACTGCTCACGATTTGGACACAGGAACAGGAGGGAGTCACTCAACTGCTCAAGATTGGGACAGAGGAACAGGAGGGAGTCACTCAACTGCTCAAGATTGGGACACGGACTGGAGGGAGTCACTCAACTGCTCAAGATTGGGACACAGGGACAGGAGGGAGTTACTCAACTGCTCAAGATTGGGACAGAGGAACAGGAGGGAGTCACTCAACTGCTCAAGATTGGGACAGAGGAACAGGAGGGAGTCACTCAACTGCTCAAGATTGGGACACAGGGACTGGAGGGAGTCACTCAACTGCTCAAGATTGGGGCAGAGGAACAGGAGGGAGTCACTCAACTGCTCAAGATTAGGACAGAGGAACAGGAGGGAGTTATTCAACTGCTCAAGATTGGGACACAGGGACAGGAGGGAGTCACTCAACTGCTCTAGATTTGGACACAGGAACAGGAGGGAGTCACTCAACCGCTCGAAACTGGGACACAGTGAAATCTAGAGGCTAGTGAGGCCTGAAGATCCTGTTACGCAGGAACAGGAGGAGGGGACTCACTCCCCACCAGTATGGGACACTGGGAGAGAAGGGGAGTTTGCTCGGAACAAACACAAATATATGAATAAGTTGCATTCGTGGTCCACACAATCCTGCCCCACCATTCACTAAGACGACGGCTGATCTGATGGTGGTTCCCTCATTCCATTTTACGGAGACTGTCCTCTCTGCAGCCTCTGCTCCATTTGTTGGTCATGTTGCCGACACAGATGCTGCAACAACAGTCACCATGACTTATCCAGCGGGTCGGGTCTAATCGGATGAGTCTGGATTTGACGGGTCCAATAACAAGAATGAAAACACAAAATAAAGATATAGCCAGATGTTTCGTTCTCTCACATTTGCAATCCAACTCACATAACCAGCCCGTCCATTATACTTTCAGGATGGAGCACTATGTAGATATGGCTGGCGTACTGCAGAATACAACCCAGCAATGTCCAGAATGGAACTCTGTGCAGCCCACACCAATACTTGATCTATAATCCTGGGGTAAATGTCCAGCGTGGGGAGCTGTGCAGACCACACTGGTTCATTCATATATAAACCCAGGCTGTTACATTGTTCGGTAACACTGTGTTAGATCACTGCCCATTTTGGGAATCTTGCAGCCAATGTTTGAAGTGACAGGATGTGCAGCTCCCATCCATTTACAGCTCAATATCTCCACTGTGCCTTCACAAGGGGTGCCATGGATGTGAAAATCACTGCGATGTAGAGATGTAAATGGAAACAGTTTAAATACGAATAGTTCTGATTAAGGTGAGTATCACACCAGTATTTCGAGTTGAAATACCTGAGATAATATCTAATGAGGTTTCGTGAATGGTGCAAAGTAGTTAGAGGGGGATGGTAATGTTATAGTGGTTGCACTATATCAACAATGTGAATTAGAGGAACAAATATGCAGGGGGACTGGGGAGACTTGCAGGAACAATAGGGTTGTTATAATAGGTGATTTTAATTTTCCTAACATAGACTGGGACTTCCAGATGGTTAAGAACTTAGATGGAATGTAATTTGTTAAGTGTGTTCAGCAAAGTTTTCACAATCCATATATAGAGTATCGTACTCGGAAAGGGACAAACACGACCTACTGTTGGGAAATAGGGCAGGATAGGTGAAGGAGATAAAGTAGGGGGAGCATTTTGGTAAAAGTGTTTAGAGTTGTATTAATTTTAAAATAGTTATGGGAGGGACAAAATTGGTCCACAGGTTCAAGTTCTAAATTGGGGCAAGGCGTATGTTGTTGGAGTTAGACAGGGGATGATTGGAGTTGGTTGATTCCGTGCAAGTGGGAAGGCTTTATAAGTGAGATAGCTCGAGTTCAAGGTTTCCATTTTCCTGTGAGGGTGAAGGTAAAGTGAGACGGGAAGAGAGAACTCTGGATGTCAAGATATATTGAGGCTTTGACCAGAAAAAAGGAGGCCTGGCTCATGTTCAGACAGCTGGGACCAAGGGAATCCCTGGAGGTATATACAGGGGATAGAGGAATTTACTGAAGAAGGATATCAGCAAGGCCATAAGGGGGTATGAGTTAGTTTTGGCTGAGAAGATTCGAGTGAGTCCAAATTCAGTATAGTAAAGATAAAGAGCAACTAGAGAGAGAATAGGATGCTTTAAAATCCAAAACCGGCATTCATGCGTAAAACCTCAAGAGATGGGTGAAGTCCTCAATTTCCCCTCTGTGTTTATCATGAAGAAAGATATGAAGACCTGTGACCTTTGGGAGGTTAGTTGTGATATCTTGGTACAGTCCACATCACAGTAGAGTTGCTGTTGGACATATTAGAACGCACAAAGTCAGATAAATCTCTTGGTTCTGACCAGATAAATCTGAGAGCACTGTAAGAGGCGAGAGAAAAAGCTTAGGGACCAAGATCCCGGAAACCTGGGCTGTAGCAAATGTTGTGCCCTTATTCAAGAAGGGCTGCAAAAAAAAAGCCTAGGAAATATAGACCAGTAAGCTTCACACCTGTTTTCGGTAAACCACTTGAGAAGGTTCTGAGAGATAAGATGTGCATGCATTTGGAAAGACAGAGTTTGACTTGGAGCAGTCAGCATGGCTTTGTGCGTGGCAGATCATGCCTTACAAATTTTGTTAGAGATTTTTGAGTAAGTGGCCAGGAAGGTTGATGAGAGCAGGGTTGTAGACATATTCTATATGGATTTCAGTAATGGCTTTGATAAGGTTCCACATAGTAGGCCGCTCTAGAAGGTTAGATCGCATGGAATCCAAGGTGAACTGGCAAATTAGACTGAGCTGCCAGTGGAAGTGGTTGAAGTGGGCACACTAACAACGTTGAAAAGGCATTTGGACAAATACACAGATAAGAAAGGATTAGATGGATACAGAGCAAAGGCAGAGAAATGGCAGATTGGTAGATGAGGGGCAATTACACCATGGTTTGTTGACGGAGCACGGTGGGCGTATTGGATGGGCGAGTACAGAGGGGGTTTCCATCCCAGAGGGTACCACGCCACCAGCCCTACCGAGCATGGCCTGTGCTCACTACCAAATTCAGTGCAGTATTTGAGGTCTGAAGAAATGCCCAGCAATACAGGACAAGCATCAATAACCTTCTCCGCTCTGTCAGGATAAGGGTCACCGTATTCTGTCTGCTCCCTCACAATCACTGTATATCTGTGATTGCGACTACTCCCGAACAAGGCTCATGGTCCCCCACTCTCACTACTGCATACAACACCTTCTCTCTCTCTCTCTTTCTCTCTCTCTCTCTCCGTCCTTTGCAATACCTCCCATACAGTCATAGAACATTCTGGTGAATGCCGTTTATAGAATGTTCCAGATAATGTACCAAATATTTCCCAGTTTCAGGAAAATGTTAGTGTCCCAGTGTGCAACACATAAGAGTCACTTGACTCACCTTAATGATATTAAACCAAAAACAACTTCTAAACACGTCTTGTTACAAATACAAATTCGAGCAGAGAACATTTTTACCCTCAGGCGTTATCTTGACCGTTATCTGAACTGTACCACTTTCCTTATTATGAATATTTCTTTTTCCCTTTGTCTGTGACTGTTTCTGTCTGTAACAGTTACACAGTCTCCCACTCAGTTGGCTGGACGGCCGGTTTGTGATGTAGAGGGAGGGCCACAGCGCAGGTTCAGTTCCTCACACTGACAGAGATTACCATGAAGGGGACACTCTCTCAGCCTCACCCCATCACCCGAGATGTGGTGATCCTCAGGATAAACCACCATGAATGGTCTCTCTAATGAGAGTTTTATGGGACGGTATTCTATCAATGTTAGCATTTTAATTTAAAAAAAATATTTTAAAAGAGACTTTTAATATTATAATAAACCAATAACAACACAACTCAAATATCTGAAAAAAATTACATCCAATAATCAGTAATTCTTTCACTAGCTCTGTTCTGATCTCAATCACTCTGAGATGGAGCTCATCAGATGCAGCAACTTGTGAAACTTCAATTCAATTAGATTTTCAATAACATACTCTTCATTAATTCTGATTTCCTGCAGATTCCCATTTTAACCAGTCACTCTTTTCCCCAATATTTCTGGAAATTAGTTTCTTGTACCTTCCTCTGTGGAAATGGAACCAATGTATTCCTCTCAGCAGGTAGATGGCTTCAGTCAGCTCGTGAATATATTGGAGGACTGCACTTCAGTGATGGTGGATATATTACCCACTGCTGCCTGCAAAGTTCCAGTATCAATCCAGTTTAATTCATCGTGAGTGCCAGCACAGTCCTGTCCCTGGTATGAGACTACAGGTTATAATGAAGGAGGGGATACAGCTCAGTGACAACCTCAATTTTGAGACAAGCTGGTATTACACTTTACACCTGAATAGGTGCAGCTTATACAAATGTTCCTGGAAATCCCAGAGAGTATAGTACAGTGCCCTGCTCCTCCCTGTTTACACAGCTTCCCTTCTTTGTAGTCGTAGCTCCACTTGTTTACCATGGACCCAGACACACTGCAAATGCAGTATTCAGAGTGGGGTCCACAGACCTTCGGGGCTCCCTGAATCAACCCAGTAGCTGACATCACAATCCTGAGAACACCATCCACAGAACCTCCACTGACTTTCTAGATGACAGCAGCAAGTCAATTCCCCACACCCACAGTGCATTCACTCAGTGTTGAAAATTCCTCGGGCTCCTCAGTTTCGCTTCCTGGCTGAGAAAGCTCTTACATCTCCACACAGTCGTACAATAATAGTTCCTCTCTCCAAAGAAGCAGATGACAATGGAACATTATGTTTATCTATATCTCAGCAACTACAAGTATTGCTGATGGAGTTGATCAAACACACTCAGACGAGAGATAGAGGGAACATAACTCACAGTAAGCAGGGACATCCCATAATAAATTAGATATTCAGGAATATGTGATAAGGGGAAATATTAGAATAACTTCCCGTTGTGTTTTCCTTCTAGTCCATCGTCAGCTATCCTTTTGTTTGCTTTACCTTTCTCTCTCTCACACACACACACACACAAACCCACTCTTTCTCTCTTTCTTTCTCTCTCTCTCGCTGGACATCATCCACTCAACACAAACCTCCCGCTCACCCTTCCAAACATCCCTGATATCATAATGTTATTTCACAGTTGCATTCAGTTTTTATAGGTTTACTTAACTCGAAACGGTATTTGTGTTTCTTCCGACAGACTGCCATACCTGCAGAGATTCTCCAACATTCTTTCAGACGGTGGAGAATTTCATTTCAGATCGCCAGCAATCACATTTCCTTGGTTATTTCACCTTTAATGTTGTTGTTTCGCGGGTTGCCAGCATCACTGGTAAGGGCAACATTTGTTGTTCATCACAACTGCCCTTGACCACGCGGCCATTTGTCATGGCAATATGGAGGCAACTATATTGTTGTGGGTCTGAGGTGACACTAAGTTCAGACAGGGCAAACATATTAGGTTTCTTTACCGAAGGTTATCAATAAAATAAGAAAAGAAATCCTGATGTTTTATGGTTACCATGTGTGAAATTAGGTTTCATTCCAATTTTTGGCATTGGAATTTAAATTTAGTCATCGACTGTGGTAGGATTTCAGGCAATGCTTCTGGATTCATATCCTGTGTCATTGAATTACACTGTCAGTGACATTATTACTCTATTTAAGAGTCCCTGTTGTGAAGTAACTGTAGAGACAAGAACATGCTTGTGGTCAAACTATTTGGAACTGGAAGAGAGGTCAGAAGAGAACTGAAGCCATAAAATTTGTCGTTAATGGAGGGGTAGATGATGGCGAAGTCAGCAAGAGAACTCAGGCAGAGCTGGAGATTGGGGATATTATGAAGGTGGGTGTCGGCAGGTTTGATGACAGAGAGAATATGGAGACATAAAACAGTTCATGGTAAAAAGGAGAGTCAAGGTTCCGAACAGTCTTATTCCTTCTCAGATGTTTATGAGTACGTAGTTTGGAAATGCATGAGAAGGAAGTGGCGTTTGTGACGGAAAGTTTATGTATTTGTTAAATATAATCAACCAGAATAGCAATAACATTCAGCATCATTTATAGAATTGACAGAGATAGTCTTACCAGGAACACCAATAATAGCGAGGATGGGATAGTACCCAGCTTGAATAATGTACAGTACTGATCGTATCCGCAAAGGTAACTCCGGCCAATCCTGAGAAAGATAGTAAAGACCCGAGAATAAACTCCTGTTCATTGTTGGAACATTCCAGCCTAAAGTTCTCAGATTTTGATCCATTGTTGGAACATTCTAATGTTCTCAGATTCTGATCTCTCTCTCTCTTTCTCTGTCGCTGCTGATCCCAATCCTGTTGAGGTTGACTCTACCCCGAATACTATGGCATAACAAGGTGAAGTAATTCCCTCATTATGGAACGAGGGAAATCCTCCAGTGACCCAGTTAGGTCCAGGAAGACTGATATTAATCACAGTCACTGAACAAACAGCTCCAGTTAACCCATTTCACGGCAACTCTGATATATCACAATAATACTTGGTGTGGGTGGGATTTTGATATCACTGATTATTGGTCTAATGGCATATCTCCAGTTGTAAACTTAAAGGTGAGGGAGCGAGATGATTCTTTCACATCACAAGCTCGATGATTCTGCTGTGTTTTGGTTGTGTAGGAATTGCTGGTCTCCCGAGGCCGTCTGTATCTGCTCACCAGGCCTGCTTTATCTTTCCATTTTATTTATTTATGTTTAACTTTGACTTTTGTCTGTCCAGCATTTAACGGCTCAGGTGGGTTTAAGCATTTTTGATAGACACCTACAGAGCCATAGACGATGTTGATACAGTCCATTCCTTGTGTTCTTGCAGCCGCGGCCTGGTCCTGTGGAGTGATGGTCAAACTCTCACAGAACCAGGATTCTTAGTTTTACCTTTTTACCTGGGGTCTCAGCAGGGTTCGAAAGCAGGAAATCTCTCCCGGGTGCTACACATTGACTCTGTGATTTCTCTTGGAACTGTCTTTTAATGTTCTTTCCTCCTGGATTGGGGAACTGCATGTCAGTTTCCTGCATATGTTTTTTGACATTTGTGTGCTATTGGATGATGCCATATTGGAGCAGTTACTGTATAGTAGTTAAATAAACTATTATTCTGCTAAGTCATCCAACAGAATTATGTTATTGCAAGTTCCTCTTCCTTTTGTTGTTGTCTTTTATCAACAGTTTTCGAATAAATTGTGTTTTGCTTAATGACGAATATTTTGATCAAGTAAATTCTATCTCAAACACAGCACCTCATATATACCAGGGGAATGGGCCGAGCTGGAGGAGTGATAATCATGTCAGGAATTATATCAGATACTTAATCCATCTTTCAGATCCAGCCCGGACATGTATAAGCCCAGATGAGATACCTGCTCAGCATTAAGCACTGCGTAGACCAGGCTAGTGTGCTACTCAGCAATCCGTCGAGGATCGAACATTATTTAGCGCTCACCAGTTCACGACTTATCTGTTCAACAGTGCACTGATCTATAAACTTGTACTAGATGATCTGTTCAGCACAGGGTGCTGTGCAGAACATACAAAGGCATTGTTCTATACACACGGACTGGATATCTGTGCAGTATGGGGAGCTGTGCAGTGAATAGCAGTGAATTTATCTATTAATCTGGAGCAGTTACCTTCCCAGCATACACAGCAGTGTACACCAATAACAGCATTGCTGAGTAACACTGTGTTAGATCACTGCCCAGCGAGGGGAAACTTGCAGCTCTTGCTGGAAGTGGCAGGATGTGCAGCTCCCTCCATTTCCAGCTCCATACCTCCATTGTGGCATGACACGGGAGTGCTGTGGGTGTGAAACTCACTGCCAGAGAGTGATGGCGCGGGAATCAGTTTAAATACCAACAAATGGGAGGAGCTTGGTTCCAAGACAGGGGGAGATTGAGAGAGAATTTCAGAGAAGGATCTGATGGTAGGTTTAAAAATTGTGAAAGGAAAACATTTCGATAGCAGCTTGCAATATAGGCCACTGTTTACAGGAATGGTGGGTGAGCAGGATATTGGTGTAAGTTAAGATGATGGAGTGTTTTGGATAAGCATTTGTCCTGCAGCTTTGCAATTGGGAGTAGGGTCAGAAGCGTCTTCGACTCATTGGGCAGAATCTGACAATAATTTGTCTCAGTGCCATTTTCATTGAGTGTGACAGAAGGAATGTCCGCACAAGGCAGAGCTAGTTTCCTGGTGTTATCTTATCGAACTCACCTCATTAACTATCCACATCACGGCATGGTGTCCCTCTCATTCAATGCCAGCCCGATTCTCCCACTCATCATGGATGGAGGTACACACCATCTCTCGGATGCCCCTGGATATGCAGTGATCCCTGGTACTGCTGCCATCATTAAAAGGCCAAGGGGCACACGGTTGACCTTTCTCAGTTTGGAGCTGCCCTGCACAGTTTACCCCGAGCATGGAAGATTAGGGAAATTACACCACAGCTTGTCGACAGGGGCACGGAAGTCCTGGTGAATGGTCTAGTACAGAGGGGGACAATTCTCTTCCCAGAGGGAGCCACACCACCAGACTCACCGAGCATGGTCTGAGCACACCACCCAGATCAGTGAAGTATCTACGGTCCGAAGAAAAGTCCAGCAACACCGGAAAAGCACCTTCCCCGCTCTGTCAGGATAAGGGTCACCGTATTCTCTCTACTCTCTCACACTCACTGTATATCTGTTAGAGCCTTCCCCAGAATAAGGCTCCATCACTCTCACCACCGCAATACAGCACCTTCTCTCTCTCTCTCACCTACGCAATACCCCCACATGGTTATAAAATGTTGTTATGAGTACAGTTTCTATAATTCTCTGGATGATATCGTTTGTACAATGTTCCAGATAATTTTAAAAACAATTCAACTTGAGAAAAATATTCATCCCCCAGTATGTAACGCATCAGAGGAAGGAGCAGAGTTTCACTTTTTTTAAAAAATCACTCAGGACGAAAGTGCATCATGAGGCCATTAAGCCTCTCAAATATGCTCCACTATTCAGGCAAAGGGAGCACCTAAACACTTGAAGACTCATTCTCTTCTTGAAGACAGGCGCCAATTTGGAGTTTCGCCAGTTTCACTGCAGCACTCCTGTAATCCCGAGAGTTATGGAATATTTCACACAGTGCTACCAGTCACTCTGTAACCACTTCTATAAAAGCAAGCTATGAATTACTGATGAGGTGTTTACCCTTGGTCTTTTCTGTTTGAGAAAAGCCTTGTTCGTTTTGTTAGAGACAGTGCAAAACTTTCATCTGACTACAATTTTGTTTATAATATTTAAACACTTTGTGCTTTCCCCTGTGAGGAACGATGTAAAATACTGTTTTAAATTCTCTGCCTTTTCCCTGAAACCAGTTCCCCAGTCACATCCTCCAGGTGTCCCACATATTCTTTACTGCCTTTCTTCTAAGGGTCACACGCACATCATGAACGTTTTTTTATTCGATATGGGAACACCCTTGTGGTTAGTTTTTTTTTCATATTTCTTACCAGTTTTGGAATAGTTTTCTTTGTATTTTGTTTTGTACAATCTGCTTCTGGTTCCAAAAGCAAACTTCCCAAATGTGGCCAACGTTAGAACTCACCAATTTGAATTCTTTAGTTTGTGATTGATTAGTATCTTTCACTGCCTTTGTGTATCATGGGTGGTTCATCTTCACATCTTCATATCATCTTCTTTTTGATCAGAATCAATAATAGCTGAGCGTTAATAAGTAGTACCTGCATAAATGTTCCCCCACCCCCCACACATCTGCTGACCTTCACCTGTGTCTATTTCCACACTCCGTATTTGACCAGATATATTACATAAATCTACATTTGAAATGCCTGGCTCTTTTCAGTCATTCAGGGGGAACCTACGTATGTGGCTGAACACATGGTGAGTGACTCCATTCTGTCAGTTTTTCTGGCTCTGTGATTTCTGTTCAATGATGTCACATTCCAGTGGGAAGCTTCCTACATGACATCCTTTACCCTCAAACTAGAAATGCCCTCACTCTGATGGACTGAGCCTTCAGCTGTGACTGTCCCGTCTCCCTCACTTCTGCCCTCACTCCATCCCCTCCTTCCCAGAACAATGATAGATCTCCCCTTGCCCTCACTTCCAACTGCACTAGAAGCTGCATTTACAGAATCATCCTCTGCCACTTCCACCACCTCCAGCAGGACAGCACTATCAAACATATTTTCCACTCCCATCCACTTTCAGTATTTCACAGAGAGTATTCCTTCTGTGGCACGCTCCATCACCCCGAAAATTTCCTCACAACCCCATGGCACATTCCCATGTAAATGCAGAAGCTGCAACATTTGCCTATTCACCTCTTCCCTCCTCACTGTCCAAGACCCTAAACACACCTTTAAGGTGAATTAGCATTTCAGTTGTACTCTTTAAATCCAGTCTCCTGTCATTGCTGCTCACAGTGCAGTCTCCTTTACATTAGTGAGCCAAACAGAAACTGCTTTGAGGAACATCTCCACTTTATCTGTAGGGATGACCATTTCCTTCTGATTGCTCCCCATTTCAATAACCTACATTTCTGTCAGGATAGTGAGAATTCTTTGAGGAGGTAACGACGCGTTGAACCAGAGAAAGTTACCTATCTGAACTTCCAGAAGGCCTCTGATATGGTACCGCACAGGAGGCTGCAGAGTAAGATAAGGACCCATGGTGTCAGAGGCCAGGTACTAGCATGGATAAAAGGTTGGCTGTCTGGCAGGAGGCAGAGTGAAGATAAAATTGTCCCTGTCAGGATAGCAGCCGATGACTACCAGTGTTCCACAAGAGCCAATGTTGAGACCACAACATTTCACCTTATAGCTTAATGATCTGAGTGGTGGGACAGAAGGCATTCTGACTACGTTTGTAGATGATGCAAAGATAGGTGGACGGGCATATAGTATTGAGGAGGCAGGGAGCCTGCAGAAAGAATTCGACAGTTTAAGAGAGTGGGAAAAGGAGTAGCAGATGGAATACAATGTGGGGCAGTGTGAGGTCATGCACTTTGGTATGAAGAATACAGGCATGGACTATTTACTAAATGGGAAAAAAATCAGAAATCTGAGTGACTTGGGTTTCCAAGCGCAGGATTCGCCTTAGATAAACTTGCAGGTTGAGTCAGTAGTTAAGAAGGCAGATACAATGTTGTCATTTATCTCGAGAGGAGTAGGATATAATGGTGGGGATTCTGAGGCTTTCTAAGGCTCTGGTCAGATCACATTTCCAGTATTTTGTGCCTCATACCTCAGGAAGGATGTATTAAACTCGGTGTGTGTCAAGAGAAGGTTCACCAGAAATGAAAAGCTTAACACGAGGAACGTTGGAGGACTCTGAGTTTATACTCGATGGAGATTAGATTGGTGAGGGGGGATCCAAATTGAAACTTACAGAATACTGAATAACCTGGATACAGACAGAATTGTGAGGACGTTTGCACAGGAGGACACAGGCTTAGAGCAAAGGGAAAACCCATCAGAACGGAGATAAGATGAAACGTCTTTAACTAGAGAGTGGTGGAATTGTGGAATTCCTGACCACAGAAGGCTGTGGAAACCAGATCATTTGGCACCAACGATATAGACAGGAAAGGGACTGAGGATCTGAAAAGTGACTACAGAGAGTTAGTTTGGAAGCTGAAGAGTAGGACGAGGAGAGTAGTGATCTCAGGTTTGCCACGTGCCACGAGCTAGTGAGATGAGGAACAGTCGGAGAATGCACCTTTACACGTGGCTGCGTGGCTGGTACAGGATATCTTTTGGGTAAGGTGGGACCTGTACATGAAGGACGGGTTGCACCTGAACTGGAGGGGCACAAATGGCCTGTTTGGGAGGTTTGCTCGTGTGATTCTGGCCTGTTTAAATGAGTTTAGCAGGGGTGTAGGAATAAGACCGCATGTCTGAGAGGGGTTCGTTGCAGACGGGACAGTGACAGGATATATTGAATCTATCAGGAAGGTTTCTCACGCGATGAAACAAAGGGATCAGTTAAAGTGCGTCTGCTTTAATGCAAGGAATGTCCGAAATAAGAGTGATGAACTTAGAGCATGGATCAGTACTTGGGGCTACGATGTAGTGGCCATAACGGAGACTTAGGTTTCACAGGGGCAGGGATGGTTGCTTTATGTTCCAGGGTTTAGAACACATAAAAATGTTTCGGGGCAGCACGGTGGCACAATGGTTAGCACTGCTGCCTCACAATGCCAGATACCCGGGTTCAATTCCCACGTCAGGGAGCTAACTGCGCGGAGTTTTACAAATTTCCCCTGTGGGTTTCCTCCCATGATCCAAAGATGTGCAGATTAGATTAATCGGCTATGCTAAATTGCCCGTAGTGTTCATTGAAGGGATAAATGTAGGGGAATGGTTTTGGGTGGGTTGCTCTATGGAGGGTTGGTGTGGACTTGTTGGGCCGAAGGACCTGTTTCCACACTGCAAGTAAACTAATCTAATCTAAAAAGGAATAGGGTGGGTGGAAAATGAGGAGGGGGTATAGAGTTGCTAATCAAAGAGTGCGTCACAGCTACAGCAATGAAAGTTGTTGAGGAAGGTTTGTCTACTGAGTCAGTATGGGTGGAAGTTAGGAATAGCAAGGGAACAGTCACCGCATTTGGGGTTTTCTACAAACCACGTAATAGCAGTAGAGAGATTGAAGATCTCATAGGCGGGCAGATTCTGCAATAATGCAAAAGTAGCAGGATTATTGTTGTTTGTGATTTCAACTTTTCCAATATCGACTGGAACCTCCTAAGTGCAGATGGTGTGGATGAAGCCGTTTTTGTCAGGTGTGTTCAAGATGGGATCCTTGCTCAGTATGGAGACAGACCGACGAGGGGACAGGCTATTTTGGATTTGATGCTCGGCAACGAGCCAGGACAGGTGTCAGAACTCACGGTGGGAGGGCACTTTGGTGAATGTGATCACAACTGCCTCACATGTAGCATCGTCTGCGAGAGTGAAAGGAGCAGTTTCCGAGGGAAGAGATTTAATTGTGGAAAAGAAAATTAGGATGCTATCAGACAGGAATTGGGAAGGACAGACTGGGAGCATTTGTTCCACAGAAAGGGCACAGCAGACATGTGGTGACTGTTTAAGGAGCAGTTGTTGTGAGTGATACACAAATTTGTCCCTCTGAGACAGGTAAGAAGGGGTAAGATTAATGAACCTTGGATGACGAGAACAGAGGAACGTCTCGTGAAAAGGAAGCAGGCAGCTTACGTAAGATGGAGGAAGCAAGGATCTAGCACAGCTTTAGAGGATTACAGGCTTGCTCGAAAGGAGATCAGAAAAGGACTGAGGCGAGCCATGATGTGGCATGAAAAAGGCTTGGCAAGAAGGATTAGGGAGAATCCAAAGGAATTTTAGTCATATGTGATGAATAAGAGAATGATCAGGGAGAAGGTAGGGCCAACCAGGATTAGCGTAGGGAACTTATGCATGGAGTCTGAGCAGATAGGGGAAGCCCTAAATGAGTTTTTTGATTCGCTTTTCACCAAGGAAAGGGAACTTGTTGGAAATGAAACTTAGAGGAGCTGGGCCAGATCAGTCTTGACCAGATCAATATTGATGAAGTTGATGTGCTAGCAATTTTGGAAAACATTAAGATGGATACGTCCCTCGGGCCAGACCAGATTTATCCGAGACTGCTCCGGGAAGCAAGAAAGGAGGTTGCTGAGCTGCTGGTGAGGATATTTGCCTCCTCACTCTTCACAGGAGTCGGACCAGAGGATTGGAAGGAGGCGAATGTTGTTCCTTATTTCATGAAGGGTAATAGGGAAATCCCTGGCAATTACAGACCAGTCAGTCTTACGTCTGCGGTCAGCAAAGTTTGGAAAAAATTCTGAGGGATAGGATTTATGACTATTTGGCAAAGCATTGTGTGATTAAAGGCAATCAGCATGGCTTCATGAGGGGCAGGTCATGCCTCACAAATCTTATTGATTTCTTTGAGGAGGTTTCAAGACAGGTCAACGACAGTCGAGCCGTGGATGTGGTGCATGTGGACTTCAGCAAGGTATTTGATAGAGTTCCCCATGGAAGGCTCATTCATAAAGTCAGGAAGTATGGGATACAGGGAGATTTGGTTATCTGAATACAGAATTGGCTGGTTGGCAGAAGCCAAAAAGTGGTTATAGATGGAAAGTATTCTGCTTGGAGGACAGTGTTGAGAGGGATCCCACAGGGCTGTGTTCTTGGGCCTCTGCTCTTTGTAGTTTGTATAAATGACTTGGATGAGGGGGTTATGGTGTGGGTTCGTAACTTTGCTGATGACACAAAGGTTGGAGGTGACGTCGATAGTATAGAGGGCTACTGTAGGCTGCAGCACGACATAGACAGGATGCAGAGCTGGGCTGAGAAATGGCAGATGGAGTTCAACCTGGATAAATGTAAAGTGATGCATTTTGGAAGATCAAATTCGAATCCTGAATATAGCAATAAATACAGGATTCTTGGCAGTGTGGAGGAACAGAGTTATGTGGGTGCACAAGTGCATAGATCTCTCAAAGTTGCCACCCAAGTGGATAGGGTGTCAAGAAAGCATATGGTGTTTTGGCTTTCATTAATAGGGGGATCGAATTTAAGAGCCGCGAAGTTTTGCTGCTGCTCTACAAGTCCTGGTGAGACCACACTTGGAATATTGTGTCCAGTTGTGGACGCCCTACTATAGGAAAGATACAGAGGCTTTGGAGAGAGTGCAAAGAAGGTTTACCAGGATGCTGCCTGATTTGGAGGGCTTGCTTTACGAAGAAAGGTTGAACAAGCTTGCATATTTCTTTCTGGAGACAAGGAGGAGAGAGGAGAGCTGATCGAGGTGTACAAAATAATGAGAGGAATAGATAGAGTCAATACCGGGAGACTTTGCCCCAGGGCAGGATTGACTAATACGAGAAGTCACAGTTTGAAGATATCAGGAGGAAGGTAAAAGGGAGACGTCAGAGGTAGGTTCATTATACATAGATTTGTGAATGCATGGAATGCGTTGCCAGCTCTGATGGTGGAAGCAAAGTCATTGGGGACATTTAAACGACTGTTGATCATGTACATGGATAGCAGTGAGTGAGGGGTGCGTAGGTTAAATTACTACATTTTACATTAGGATTAAAGCTCGGGACAACATCGTGGCCCAAAGGGCCTGTTCTGTACTGTACTGTTCTATGTTCCATGTTCCGTTTAGTATATTTAAAACAGACTCAGATAAATTTTGATTGACAAGGGGATCAACGATTACTGAGAGGAAGCAGGAAAATGGGGTTGAAAATCTATCATTCGTGATCGAATGGCGAAGCAGACTTGATTGTCTGAATGGCTTCATTTCTGCTCGTATAGACTTGTGGTCTTATAATATTTCGGCCCTGGATGACTCAGTGGTTTGCACTGCTACCTCACAACATCAGGGAACTGGGTTCGATTTCCTCTGGGTGTTCTCGTTTCCTGCCACAGTTCAAAGTTGTGCAGGTTAGATGAACTGGCCATGCTGAATTGCCGATTGTGTTCAGGGATGTTGATGTTAGGTGCAATAGTCAGGGGTCTATGTATAGTATTAGGGTAGAGAATGGATTGATTCGCATATTCTTTGGAGGGTCAGTATAAACCTGTTGGGCTGAAGGGCCTGTTTTCACACGATAGGGAAGAGACTGGGAAGAGACTGACAATACATTTTCTTAGAATCCCTACAGTGAGAAAACAAGCCCTTCAGCCTAACAGGTTTATACTGACCCTCGAAAGAGTATGCGAACCTATCCCATGAACACAACCCAAAGAGTATGCAAACCTATCCCATGAACACAATCGACAATTCAGCATGGCCAATGAAGCACAACCCAAGCTCGAGTAACACCTCACTTTACACTTTGGTACGTTACAGTCTATAGGAGTTAATATTCAATTCCATAACTTCACATCCTGCACCCACTATGGCTGTTCTGCATTTTCCGTACACGCTCCCTCTGTGCTCCCTAAGTTCGTGTCTTGTTTATGTTGCATTCAACAGAGGAAATCAATTTCTAATATTTACACATTAATTTACACCCATTACATAACTGTGTCTCTTTCACCATAATTTAAAGCCCATTTGTCTTTTACACTCGGCCTCCAAACACGCTTTCCCACCTCTGCCAGGATACTAAAACACTCACTTTCCAATCATTTGCACTTCTGAAGAAGATTTACTCTGGACTTGAAACATTAACTTTGTTTCTATGTCTCTGAGATGTTGCCAGACCCACTGAGTTCCTTCAAAAATGAAAAGTTACAGAATACATTTTCAATATAGCAAAGATCATTGGATACAGGGAATCAGAAACAAAAACAGTAATTGTTGGACTTACTGGGTGCTTTGAGGAATAGTCACAGAACCCGAACGATTACCTCTGCTTTCACTCCACAGATGCTGTCAGACTTGTCAGTGTCTTCAGCAATTTCTGTTTTTGAACAAGTTTCAAACATGTATGTCAAAGCTGCTCACATGCCCTGTCCAACATGGAGCGCCATACACCGGGAAGTGAATGATCACGCAAGGTATACAAATTCATTTGTTCTGAAACTACATAAGGCTGTCATCACCGACACTACAGAGCTCTTAATCATGGTCATGGAGAGAAACAGAGGGAAACACATTCACTTTAAAGAGAAGATGGCATTACCGGAGGGGAAGAGATTCAGGTGAAAACGTTAAATGCTTTTGAGGAAGGTGTCAAATTGGATGCATGGCATCATAAAGATACCCTAACAGGATGAGAATATTTCAAAAAGGAAGTGTTCCCACATCAGAAACCAGGATAGGGCACTGTGTACAGGGGAGAAGGATGACCGGGTCCCCGTGCAAATTGAGGACAGGCAGCAGAATTATATTGCAGAAATTGCGGCTCAAACTGGGCATTCATGTGATGCTGCACATCATAGCAGCTGTAGTAGCAGCAGCAGTAGTAGAATTATATTCAACCACAATATAATCTCTCAGTTTACCATTACCATAAAGCCGATCTCCGGTTCAGTGATGAGTGTGGGTGAACATGCCACGGTCAGAACCATGTGTACCTAAACCTAATGACAATCCATTCAAGCTACCACACTTACGGCTTACATTAACAAACAGCAGAACTAACATCTCATTGATAGCACGCCATGATCCCATGACTGTGACCATTTCTTTTGAAAACCAGATATGAATTACTGCTGGCCTATCTACTCTTAGTCTACTCTTAATCTGTTAGAAAAATCCTTGTTTCTTTTGTTTGAGATGTTTCAATAACTTCCCTCCTATTACCATTTTGTCTGCATCATTGATATACTCACTGTGCCTTCCCCTATGCGGAAAGATGTAAAACATGGGTGTAAATTATCTGTCTGTTCCATGTAGCTAATTCTTCAGTCACACCCTCCAATTATCCTCAGTATATTTTCCTATATAATTTCACCTAAGGTCACACACTCATCTTGAACTTTTGTATATGCTCAGAAAAGCTCGTGCTGCTTATTTTTGTATTTCTTGCCAATTGACTACATCTTGTCTATTCTCCCCTTTTCCTCGCTTTCTAGATTGATACAGCCATATAGCGCACAAACAGACCCTTTGGTCCAACTTGTCCATGCTGACCAGGTTTTCCAAACTAAACTAGTCCCATCTGATTGCATTTTGCCCCTATGCCTCTAAACGTTTCCCATTCATATGTTTGTCCTAATGAGTTTTAAATGTTGTAGCTGTACTTGCATCTCCAACTCATCCTCTGACAGCCCATTCCATATACACACATCACCCTCTGTGTGAAAATATTGACCCTTCGTCCATTTCAAATCTCCCCTCTTTCACCTTAAACCTCTGCCTTCTATGGTTGAACTCCCCCATCCCGTGGAAAATACCTTGGCTTGTCACTCAATTCAAACCTCTCATGATTTTATAAACTTCTACAATATCATCCCTCAACCTCCTACGCACTATCTGACACTAACTTCACGAACAAAAATTTAAAGATAAGCCCTGCAAACTTGAGACAGTATTCAAATGACAGGTAAATAACACAAAGCCCAAGCTTCCTAAAGTGATTTTATTTTTCTCCATGTTACAATACTAAGGCAGCAGGAAACTGTTACGAGTACCAATAAGAGGTCAAACACCTGAATTGATTTGTCCAAACCGTGTGAAAGCGCATCTCTGGCCTGAACCATATAAGAAGGGTAATTCTTGTACCACACAGTCAGCGTCGACCTTTAGCAGAGTGAGATGAAGGCTGTGTATACGTTTTGAAATTTGGATAACAGTGTAAATTCAGTGCAAAGGGGAAGAGGTGTTTTCAATAATGTTTATTCCAAGAATGATACTTTCCGGAGTGAGATGTGAGTGTAAAGCAGCATGAATGGAGAGGTCGAGCCACACTGAGACCAGAGCAAAGTGGCAGGACAAAACGCAGCTTGATGCGACAGCAGAGTAGGTGGACTTGATCAAAGACTTTCAGGTGAAATGGGTTGGGGACCATAATGTGAGAGAATGTACTATGTTATTTGAGAGGAAGAACCTGGAATCAGGAAGGGGAGATGAGCAGGGAAGAGGATGGAGCAGCAATGGCAGGGTTTTCTGCCAAGTAAATCAGGAAGCACAGCTGAAATTCATGCCTAACATCAGCTTATGGTCCCTGAAATAAATATTATAGATCTGGCCCTGCACTAATGCTCATCAATAGTATCCTTGAGAGCTTTTGACAACCATGGGTGGTTCCTCTGCTACTGAATTCTTCTTTTTGAACAGAAACAATAATTACTGAGCGGTTTGGGATATCTGCTTGAATGTCTGCTCACGTATACTCACTGACCTTCCTCTGGGTCTATTTTCACATTCCGCTTCAGACCAGATGTGAGGCAGAAATCCTCCATTTAGATGCCTGGTTCATTTCAATCATTCAGGGGGAACTTCCGCATGTGGCTGAACACATCATCAGCGGAGGCTGACTCTATTCTCCAAGTTTCTTCATCTCTGTTATTTCTGTTTGATGATGCCACATTCCTGTGACCTGCGTCTAATGTGACCTCATTTTCCTTCAAACCAGAAATCCCATAACTCTGGTGGCCAGGGCCTTCATCTGTCACTGTCCCATCCTCCACGGTGTTGCCCTCAATCCGTCCCCTCTATCCCAGAACAATGATAGATTCCTTTTTGTCCACACTTCTTCCTGCACGAGAATCCATGTTCACATAATCATCTTACGCCATTTCCACCATCTCCAGGAAGACAGCACCATCAAACACATCTTTCCCACCCGCCCACTGACAGTATTTCGCAGGAACCATTCCCTCTCTGTCCCCTCCATCACCCAGAACACTTCCCCACTCCCCCATTCTACCTTCCCATGCAATTGCAGAAGCTGCAACACTTGCTCATTCACCTCTTCCCTCCTCACTGTCCAAGGAACCAAACATACCTTCCACGTGAAGCAGCATTTCATTTGTAACCTTTTAATCTGCTCTCCTATCATTGCTGCTCACAATGCAGTCATCTATATTGGCGAGACCAAACAGAGATTGCTTTGAGGAACACTCCCACTCTGTCTGTGGAAATAATCTTGACCTTCTCATTGCTTCCCATTGCTTCCCATTTCAATAACCTACCTTGCTCTCATGCTAACATTTCGGCCCTGGGCTGCTGCAATGTTCCAAGGAAGCACAACCCAAGCACGAGTAACAACTCACTTTACACTTTCGTACGTTACATCCTGTAGGAGTTAATGTCCAATTTCACAGCTTCACAGTCTGACCCCATTATAACTGTTCTGCAGTTTCCGTGCATTCTCCCTCCTGGCCTCCCTACGACCTTGTGTGGTTGAATCTTCTTTATCGTTCACTCAATACAGAGAACCCCTTTTCCCCATTCACATTTTAAATATTAGCTACTTCACATGATCTTCTCGTTCTTCACGACTAAAAGCATGTTTGTCTTTTGCCACACCCTCTTTTACCCGTCAACCCACTCCCAACATCTGTCAATGGATTATAAAGCTCATTTTTCAGTCCTTTTCACTTCTAAAGAAGTGTCATACTGGACTTGAAATGCTAACTCTGTTCTCTGTCTCTGCAGATGATACCAGACCTGTTGAATTTCTCTAGAAATGAATAGGCTCAGAACAAATTTTCAATTATACAAATAACTATGGATACTGGAAATGAAAATGCAAAAATGGCTGGAGAAAATGGGAGCTTTGTGGGCGGCACGGTGGCACAGTGGTTAGCACTGCTGCCTCACAGCACCAGAGACCTGGGTTCAATTCCCGCCTCAAGCGACTGCCTGTGTGGAGTTTGCACATTCTTCCCGTGTCTGCGTGGGTTTCCTCCGGGTGCTCCAGGCTCGTCCAACAGTCCAACAATGTGCAAGTTAGGTGAATTGGCCGAGCTAAATTGCCCGTAGTGTTAGGTGTAGGGTAAATGTAGGAGAATGGGGTCTGGGTGGGTTGTTCTTTGGCGGGTCAGTGTGGATTTGTTGGGCCGAAGGGCCTGTTTCCACACTGTAAATAATCTAACCTAATGTCGAAGGTTCACTGGCCCTGAAAAATTAACTCTCCTTTCACTCCACAAGATGCTGACAGACTTGCTGAGTTTCGTCAGCAATTTCTGTTTTTGAACAAGTTCCACAGACGTGTGTTAAAGCTGCTCAAACGCCCTGTCCAACACAGAGTGCCGAACACTGGGAAGAGACTGATAATGCAAGATGCACAAATTTCTTGGTCTGAAACTACATAAGGCTGGCATCTCTGACACTGCAGAGCTCTTAATCATGGTGAGGGAGAGAAACAGAGGGGAACACATTCACATCAAACACAGAAGATGGCATTGGGGGAATGAAAAAGTTTCAGATGCAAATGTTAAGGGGTTTGAGTAAAGTAACAAATTGGAGGCGTGACACCAGGGAGAGCAGAATGAGAATAGGAAAATGGAAGTGTTACCACATCAGAAAACAGGTTAAGACACTGAGTACATGGCTGATGGATGAATGGGTCTTGGTGTGAACTGAGGGATAGTCAGTAGAATTGAATTGAACATATTGGAGCTCAAAGTGGGCATTCATGTGGTGCGGTAGAATCACAACAGCATCAGAATTGTAATCAACTGCAATCCGTAACATTTTCCCCAGGATAATCCCTTAGCCTACCATTACCATCAAGCTGATCTATGGTTCAGCGACGAGTATGGGTGAACATGATAGGGTCGGAACCATGTGTACCTAAACCTGATGACAATCCATTAAAGCTACCGCACTTGACTGGTTACATTCAAAACAGCAGGCCTAACATCTGATACAGAGGGCGAAATGATCACAAGACTAACAGATCAGATCGAAATTGTGCAGTGCTGCCACATCCAGACATAAATGTCGATGGACTTTTAAACAACTCACTGGAGGAGAGGACTCCATAAATATCGCCATCCTATATCACGGGACAGCCCTGCACATTCGTGTAAAAGACATGGTTGTATTATCTGCACCGTACACAGCCAGAAGTGTTAAGTTGATGATCCACCTCACCCTCGCCATGCTGCCCGCAGAATCACAGATGCCAGCTTTTAATCGATCTGATTCACAGTATGTGACATGAAGAAACAACTGAACACAGTAAAAACGAGAAAGGCAATGGACCCTGACCCCATTCCTGCATAGGACTGAAGACTTGTGCTGCACAACAAGCCGTGTCCCTGGAGAAGCTGTTTCATTCCAGCTCCAACTCTGACATCTCCCTGGTAATGTGGAAAATTACTCAGCTATGTCCAAATCCATAACAAGGGAATAATTACAGCCTGACCATTTACCACGCCCTGATAGTCAAATTGGTGGGAGTTCTTTATGACAGAGCTGTCAAGCAGCACAGAAATAACCAGCTCAGTGTGGTCCCCATGTGGAGATTGTGTTGTTGTGGAAAAGTCACTGGATTACTAATCCAGACCAGGCTAACGTTCTTGCAGCTGGTGGATGTTATAATTAATAAAATATCGAGAAGTAAAACGTGGAGTCATTAACAGTGACCTTGAAGCCAATGTCGATTGTAACCACCAATTTCCTTCCTCAATGTCCTTTAAGGAAGTGAATCCCCGTGCTTTCCTGGTCTGGCCTAAAGTTGACTCCAGACACACAGACATGTGATAAACTCTTCAATGGTCCCGGAAACGGACAAGCAAGACACTCTATTGTATCAAACTGTTCCAGGGTCTTAAAGGATAAAACTGTACAGATCACCTGGCACCAGCGTCCGTATTGGAACAGGAAATACGACTGTTGACCCTGCAGAGATTTCTTTCCTAACATCTGAGAGCAGGTGGCAGGATTTACAGAGCTTTCCCACAAACTGCACAGAAACATCGGGAAAGGAATAGGTCATTCAACACACTGAGCATCCTCCATTCTAGTTCATGGTGAAAATCTCCTCAATTCAGTTTTCCCCACACAGTGTTCGTATCCTTTAGTATGGTTAAACATCGGAATATATAAAATAGGAACTACTGTATTCGCTTTGCTCCATCAATTCTGATCCTTCATTCAATATACAGGCAGTTATCCAGTAAAGGTGTGTTTATTAAACGCAATTTCGCTGCAACACAATTAGTGAATTGTGTCCCTTTCTTTATAAAGCGAGCTCCCGTTCACTGTTATGGGAGTCCGTCCCTGGCACCAGCTGAACAGTAAATCCCAGCCTCAGGATTCCTCTGTCTGCCAAATGCACCCTCATTTTGTTCAGCTAAAGCAGGAATATAATCCGCTCTGCAAGCCTTGAAACTGTGCCTGAATGTGGGATTTCTAGTCTACATTTAGAAGGAAATTAATTTCAAACCGGGAGGGGAATATCTTGGAGAGAACTGGAATCCTGCATCGGAATCACGTGGTCAGTCAGCTCGTGCGCTTTCAGAAGATCTTAGTGAGAGGTGCAGGACTGTCGTCAGTGACTGTAGTGTTAAAGTGTGATATTTACTCTACAAATTCATTGCAATATACGGTTTAAAGATTTATGCAGCCTCTATTTGGATGGAATGGATGAGGGTTGCTGAGGGATAGACTATAAATCTTTTAATCTTTTTAATCTGTCTTCCCTGTATGTGGGAGTATTGTCGGAACACTGCACTGTTGTATATGTTTCTCCCTCTTTATCAAAGGAGGCAGGAATAAAATAACAGACGGGCTGCATAAAATGTTTGGTGGAGACGTTTCTAGATACCTTTGTGTAATGCTGCTCCAAGTTTGAAATTCCCTGTTATCAAGTCCTTTCTTAAACTTGTGACATCATTCAGAACATTCAAACTGCTGCTCAGGAACAGGGAGAAACAGGAGGAAGTCACTCAACTTCTCGATTCTGAGACACAGGGACAGGAGTCAGTTTTTCAACTGTTCGAGATTGGGACACAGGAACAGGAGGTAGTCACTCAACTGCTCGATACAGGGACACAGGAACAGGAGGTAGTCACTCAACTGCTTGAGACTGGGATATAGGGAAATCTGAAGACTAGTGAGGCCCCAGATTTCTGTTTCCCAGGAAGAGGAGGAGGTGACTCACTACCCACACGTCTGGGGAGAAAAGGGAAATCGGCTTGTTACTAAAAGAAATATCTGAATAAGTTGCATGAACTAGCCATTGAATTCTGCTCCAACATTCTTCAAAACCATGACTGATCTGATTGCAATTCCCTCATCCCATTTTACAGAGATTCCCCTCTCTGCAGCCTCTGCTCCATTTGTTGGTCATGTTACAGATCCAGATACTGTAACTACAGTCACCCTGTTTCATCCAATGTTGGGTCACCAAAGCCTCTGGTCTTTCTGAATTTCCACAGCAGTTTAAAACATAGCCTCCAGCAAACCCTCCCCTGCATTTCCACGAACGTACTAGAGTTAAGTCAAACGTCAGTGAAATGCAAGTGAGAAGCCTGGTCTGAATCACTAACAGTTGTGGGGATTCCTCATGTTACTGAGCACATGAGCAGCAGAGAATGATTAACACAGGCGATCAATGGATAGGCACAGACCAAGTTAAAAAGATGTGCCTCAAAACTGCTAAAACCCCAGTCTCCAACATGGAGCGCAGGGCAGGACACTGGGTAACACACAGAGACAATACATGCACACAGACCCACACGGACACACAGACACATTAGCATCTTTAGGATATAACTAGATAAGTTATACTTAATGATGGGATCAAGGCTTGTTGTGAGAAGGCAGGAGAATTGGCTTGAAAAGCATGTCAGCCATGATCAGTAGCTCAGTAGACTGGATGGGCCAAATGGCCTTTTATTCTGCTCTAATTATTTACTGTCATAAATAATTACGGTCCATCATAATTATATATGGTCTATGGTACATGCATTTGTCTGTGTTTGTACGCACACTTCTGAGTGTGTCCATGTTTTTGTGTGTGTGTTTTTGTGTGTTTGAGTGTGTCTGTGTGTACATGTCTGTGTGTGTGTGTTTGAGTGTGCTTGTCTGTGTATGTATCTGTGTGTGTGTGTCTGTGCATGTTTGTGCTCCTCAGTATTTTCAGAAATGGAAATATCAATGTACATTTTTTAAAATTTCTATTCAGTTTGACATTCATCTTTCCATCATAATTTGAGGAACTTAGTTTTCATCATGAATTTGTTATTTTAACAAATGAAGGAAATCAACCTGACCTCTTCCAAGGATGACCCTGACCCAATGTGAGACCTATAACGTTGGCCATATCATCAACGTGGTTACACCGATAATTTGCTGTGACCAATGGAACAGTGGCAGTAGAAAATAAAACAGATACCCAACAACCCAAGGAACTCTGACTAGTGAGCCTGACATCAGTGGTGGTTGAGTTGTTGGAGGGGATTCTGAGGGATAGCCAATTGCATGCATTTTCAAAGGCAAGAATTGATTGGGGATAGTCACCATGGCTTTTTGCATGAGAAAGCGTGTTGTACGAATTTTACTGAGTTTGTTAAAGAGATGACAAAGCAGATTGATGAAGGCAGTATTGTAGATGTTTTCCATACAGACTGGAACAAGTTGTTCGACAAGATTCTGCATAATAGGCAAGTTAGTAAGGTTAGGTTACATGGGAACCAGCACACCAAAGCCAATTGAATTCAAAATTAAATTGAAGGGAGGAGACAGAGGTTGGTAGACGATTGCTTTTCAGACTGGAGGCCTGTTTTAAGGTACAAGGGGAAATATTTTAGAGGGAACTTTGACGCAATGTTTTCATACAGAGGGAGGTGTCCATATGGAATTATCTCCCAAAGAAAGTGGTGGAGTCTGGCATCTTGATGGGTATTTGAATAAGGAAGTTTAGAGGAATATGAGGCAAATACTCTCAAATCAGGCTCGATCATAATGGGATATCTGGTCAGCACTTACATATTTGCATGCTTTATGACTCGATAAGAGGGATGAGCAAAAATTCTAAACAGGCATTTCAAGTTGGAATTCTCTTCCCCACAAGTTTGACATGTCTCTTTGTTTATACTTACTCAACACTGAGTTAGTTAAATATTGGGCAGATAAGTGATTCTTGGATAATAGCACACAGACAGGAAAGTGGAGCTGAGACCACAACTTGATCAGCCACAATCTTAGTCCCTGGTAGAGAAGGCTCGAAGTGTCCAATGACCCACTCCTGCTCCTCAGTGCCATGTTTCTGTGTTCCATTCAGCCCATCAAACCTGCTATCCAGGAGCAATTAGAGGCTATTTACTCCTTTCACAGAAACAGAGGGGACCATTCAGCCCCTCAAAACAGTCAAACTCGGTTTGGGATGGTTTTGAAAGTGTAATTGGAAATCTCCGACAGGGTCCTCATCACTTCTAACTGAGCTTCCCCTTTCTGAAACCTGTGCTTCGTTTGTTGGTCAAGTTGTAGACCAATTTCACTGTGAATACAGCCCCCATTCCTCACCCAGAGATGGTCCAGACAATCTGGTAATATTCAATAACAGAGTTTCCAGGAATATAACAGCCTCTACTTCCCAAAAATAGAACGTGAGAAGGCTACAAACAGGGATATGTCATTCATCCACACGCCACCCATCTCCCCCCACCCCACCCACAAGCAGATCTTCTCCCACAATAAACTAATAAGGTCTAATATCCTGTTTCGTGTCCAATTCGTGTCTGAGCCCTCATCTCTGACTGGTCAAAAAGCACTCGCTGCCCCACACTGTGACCTAATGATATGTGCAAAAGACGTGAACACAAGGGCTCAGGGAAGAGTGACCGGCCCTGACATCAAGGCATCATTTAACTAAGGACGGTCTCAAGGAGCCTGAGCAGGATCGCATTTCATGGGAATGAGTTGTAAACTTCCCTGGTTAGAGTGATTTAAAGCATAACGCACAATGATTGTGGTTTGGGTACAAAAATCCATGCAGTCCTGGATATGTCCGCAAAAAGATCCTCAAGGTAGCTTCCTCAGCACAAACTTCTTCAGCTGCTTCATAAATGTCTTGCTCACACCATAAGATTAGAAGTGGGGTGTTCACTGAAGATCACACAATATTCAGGAAAAAATGTCCCTTCAGCTCCTGAACTAGTCTGTGTCCATGTGCAGCAAGACCTGGAAAACATTCAGGCTTGTGTTGTTGAAAGTATCGGTAACATTCATGTAACAGTGCGGCTGGACTCGGCACATTACCACTATTAAAACGAGGAGATTATTCAGCGCCTCATGCTAGCTTCACAGGAATATGAGGAAGTCATTCAGCTCAATGATATTATTGGAGAAGTGTAGAGATAGCCCATTTAATGCCTCCAACCAATTACACAAGAAGAGAAGGAATCACGTGTTATGGACGACAGCAGAGCTCCTCAAAAATATTTGAAGGCGTTGGCTTAGACTCTTCTAATAATTAAGAGTTCTGATACAGTAATATCCCATAAACATATACTTGGCAAAAGGGAAAGATCAGACACAGATTCCCAGATGCAGATCTCCAATTGAGGAGGGAAAACAAATCAAGAGAAAATTTAGACAGAGTTGCAGCCAGGAGATTTCCACTGAAGCTTCCAACTCTGTGGAGACCCCAATAGCTTCTGATGTTACTGAGAAACCAAAACACTTCCTGTAATGTGGCTGCCAGAACTGCACACAGTAATCTATCTATGGCCTAACCAATGGCATGTTTAACTCATGTTATGTCGCCTCGAAGAATGAACACTATGCCTACCGTCCCGTGTGATTTCTTAACTGCTATTACACTGTCCAGTCACATTCAGTGATGTGTGGAGAAAACCCTCTGACCTCCCTAGTGTTCTGCTATTCATTGAATTCTCCCCTATCTGGTTCCTTCTTCCAAAGTGCATCACCTCATATTTATCAGGGTTCCATTCCATCTGTCATTGACCTGACCATCTGACACTTCTACCAGTATCTTCCTGTAACATAAGGTCTTCCTCCTCACTGCCGACCACCTGGCCAATCTTTGTGTCAAACACGAAATTACATATTACGCTCAGCCCCCACCCCCCACCACCCCCTCCACATTCACATTTACATCATTTATGAATACCACAAATAATTTGATACACTGCATTGCTCGTTGTGGGACTGCTCGCTCAGTAACTTGGGACCACAGAGCTGTTCTGCAGTCCTCGAGCACCTCCCTTGTGTGGTCAGATTCGACTGAAACATTTAGGTCAGGACATTTCCTCTCTTGTCTCCAACAGAATCCTGCGATTCAACTCATCTGGACTTTTCATCATCCAAAACCATCAATCCCAACTTGCATCTTATATCAAACTGTTCGAGAGCTTCCCAGTCCATCTTCTTGAATTCTGTACCCGCATCTTCCTTAACCTAACTAAAACAGATGTGAAGCTCTCATGTCACAGTCTATCAATGTCTCCCAGTTTCACAAACTGATTACCCCCTTGGTTTCGAAATGGGTCCAAATTTTTCCCTGGTTATTATGTTCAGTATGATGTTTTGTAGAACATCTTGGGTTCCCCCTACCTTTGGCTGCTGCACTTCTCCATGCCGTTAGTCTGTTGTGGGTATTAGTTAGTCTGCTGTGGGTGAATTTTCTAAGTTTCCCTCACATCACCTCTTATTCTTTGAAACAGTACAGAACACAAATATAATCTCATCCACACTGCATGCAATCTGTGCAACTCCAGCACGTTATAGAAAAACAGGTGCTGGAAGCTTCTCGAGCTCTGCGGAAGGATCCATAGGCTCTGATCTACAAAGGATCTAAGACCTTTCTACGGCTGTGATCCGCAAGAGGCAAGCCTTTGGTAAGGCAAAAAGGAGGCTGAGGGATTTGAATATTCTGTACTTGGTAAGATATCCAGCAACATTACGTTTCAGCCATGGAGGGTCTGTGTTTAATTTTCACTCACGGGAAAACGCAACGGACTTCCTGTACACATTAAAATAGATTGCTGGTTCAAATAATATGGACAAATGTGCTCCCTTTGTTTTCTCTGGGCTTTACCTGGTTTACCTCATTTTGGGTTTTTTTTAATGTGGAGGTCCCATTTTTTCTTTTTCTCTCTCCTCCTTTCTTCCTCCCCTCCCATTATCCTTTGTGTTTCGATCATTTGCTTTTCGTTTCTCTCTCTTAGTATGGAATAGGAAAGGGGGTTGGGGAGGTGGGGTGGTTACAGCTTGTTTCACCAGGACTGCCTCGGGTGAAGGTATGGATGGGACGGGGTTGAATGCCCACTTTGAATTTTCTTGTTGTATGACCTGTGTAACGTTTTTCAATTTTGTTTTGTCTTGGTTGGGAGCAGCTTCAGCTAGGAGGAGCCATGGGGGATTAGTGGGAGGATGAGCGTCCCCTGTGGGCAAGGGGGAATGTCTCTGCTTATTTTTGTTCCATGTTGGTTCATTGTAGAAGTAGCTGTTAGAGGTTTTATTTGGTTGTTTTTGTCGTTATATTTTCATGTTTATACGAACTGTTTCCAGCTTTCACTCGGCGCGGTATAAATGGGGTTCTTCTCCCATTGGGTCATGGGCTGCTTCGGATGGTTATCGATAACCGCTCGTTTAAATGGTGGACCTGGAATGTTAAAGGGAGCCATTCACTGATTAAAAGAACAAATATAGAAGTAAATGAAATGGTTGATGTAGCCTTGCTGCAGGAAACACATCTAACCGATAAGGAGCATTTACACTTACTGCAGGGAAGGTTCAGATGGGTGTTTTTTATCCTTTAATTCAACAAGTTGAGGAGTAGCTATAGTCATTCATAAGAACCTTACACTTCAGTTGTTTCACCAAATTAAGAATGAATGTGGGTGGTCTCCGATCCTTAAAGCTTTAATACATTGAAAGGAATACTGGACCTTGAATAATATTGCAACCAGCACACCCCCTCAAATTTCACTTAGATGCGCTCACAAGGTCATACAATTAAGGGGAGACTTTCATTGACGTATAGACCCCGAGGTGGATAAGATGTCGAGGGGTCTCGCGGGTATTTCCCCGCCACCCAGGCAGCTGGAGGACCTGAACAGGTAGCTGGGTTGGTGGATGTGTAAGATGTCTTCACCCTGAAGTTGGGGACTTCACCTTTTTTTCTAACCCACATAAATGCTATACTAGGATTGACATGTTGTTTGCCCCATTGGTCTTTTTAAATTCGGTGCTGTCCTGCAGAATTGGGAATGTAGCCATTTCTGATCATGTGGCAGTGTACATGGAGGTCAAGGATGGTGGCGATGGGACAGGCTCACGGCACTGGCACGTGGATCTTTTCCTCCTAAAGGATAGCAAATTCATTGAGTACTTTTCTGGGGAGTTTGAATATTTTTGGAACATTAACTTGTGTACGGCCAGTAATCCGATGGTGCAATGGGAGACTGTCAAAGCCTATACAAGGGATTTGATTATTTCTTACACAGCGACTCAGAAGTGGCAGAAGAGAGAGCAGCAGTGTATGCTTGAGGCTCGGCTGCAGACAGCTGATACACCATATTTTGTCTGACCGTCCGTAACTTAATTGCAGCAGATTACAGCCCTCCGGACTGCTCTGAATTCTGCACTTGCCCAGACAGCAAAGAGAGAGATTTTGTTAGCGAAACAGAAGTTATTCGATCATGGTGATAACCAGGCAGATATTAGGCATACTTGGCCAGAAAAAAGATTGATGCTATTATCACCCGCGATCCCCAAAAAAATTAATGAAGCGTTCAGCAAGTTCTGCTCTGGGTTGTTCCAGTCAGCGGGCTGGGAGGACTGATTGGCGATGATGGAGTTCTTTATTAAGACCTTGGACCTCCCAGGTGTACGTTCAGAGCAGGCGTCTCTTTACATTTCCCCATGACAATCCGAGAGATGCAGGAGGCAGTGAGGCAGCTCCAGAATGGTAAAGCCCCCGGCCCAGATGTATTTTCGGAGTGAGATTTAGAAGGAGTTCATCGACATGCTGGCTGGGCCAATGATGGTTATGTACAATTATTCGTACAGTCAGGACTGCCTCCCATCCTCTCTGAGAGAAGGAAATATTTATCTTATTCTCAAGAGAGGGAAAGTCCCAGAGGATTGCACTTTGTATATGTCTATATCATTATGAAATGTGGACTTTAACATTTTGTCGAAAATGCTGACTTTGAAGATCCATTGTGAAAGAGCTGAAAATGTGTTGCTGGAAAAATGCAGCAGGTCCGGCAGCATCCTGGGAGCAGGAGAAGGGCTCATGCCTGAAAGGTCGATTCTTCTGCTCCTTGGATGCTGCCTGACCTGCTACGCTTTTCCAGAAACACATTATCAGCTCTGATCTCCAGCATCTGCAGTCCTAACTTTCTCCATTGTGAATGAGGACCACCCTTTAAGCAGATGGCGTTCCTCTCTTTCGAACAAACCCAATGATATCTGTGTCCTGTTTAATATGAATGATTAATTTATTTCGATCTTTCTTAGGGTATATAATCAATTTTATGAAATCGGAGGCCATTCCTGTTGGGGGTTTTATTGGAGTACCCGACCTTGGGGTGGAATCTGATTCCCTTCCAGTCAAGGAGGTTTAGGTATTGTTATTATCCAAGCCTTCGATCAATTACATAAAGCTAACTTCGTGCAGTTGCGAGAGAAGATAAGACAGAATCTTCCAATATCTTGTTTGGGTTAGCTCTGGTTACAATGAATGTCCTTCCTTGTTTATGATACCCCATGCTAATGCTCCCTTTGACGCTGCCCAGACAGGCGCTGTGGAGGCTTAACAGTTGGCTTTGATCTCTCATCTGGTGTCACAGATGGCCTCTCATTAAACTGGGCAAATTGCAGCTTCCACAGTGAATGGAGGCGTGTTGATTTTCCAGACGTTAAGAAATACCAACTAAGTTCCTTGCTATCCGATGTGGCTGTTTGGGCTGGTCAGGACCCATGGTCAATTTGGCTCGACATCCAGGCCTTCCAGGCAAAACGTCACCTCATTAATCTGTTGATCATGGACAATGTGAGGACTGTTATGGAGAATTGCAGAAACCGATTGTCCTTAACACAGTGAAAGCATGGAGAATGATGTGACAAGTTGAGAGCACTTTACAAAACAAAAACTTTGGCTTTCACTCCCATTGTAGGATTTGTAGGATTCTCGCCAGGATTGATGGATTCTGGCTTTAGGCTCCAGATAAGTTTCCTGTTTGGGAGAATTTTTTGACGGGGAGGTCATGATGAATTTTGAGCAGCTGAACCAGGAATATGAGGTATGTGGGAGGGATTTATACAGAAAAAGTCTATATTAATGGTTCGCCTCTGTACGTCAGGTGTGGAGACGAGAGTGCTTCAGAGTACGGGCACTCTCTCGGTCAGCGCCTTCTGTCATTTATTAGGAGGTAGTGTCTCGAAGGCCATTGACCCTGTTACACCAGAACAGGAAGAGGCTATTCAGCCCCCTGGAGCCTATATACAGTTACGGGAGGAGGCCAGTCAACTCCTCGAGTCGATAACACTGGCCCAGAGTAGGCCGTGCAGCACCAGTGCCCTGTTATGCAGCAATAGGATCAGTCTATTCAGCCTCCTCAAGTCTGTAACATAGGAACTGGAAGAGGGACTGGAGATTGGTGCACTTGGATACCAGGAGGATATTCAGTCCATTCGAACCTGTTGCACGGGAATTGGAGAAGGATGCAGCCTATAAGATTTCTTATGGGAAAGGAGAAAGAAGTTTACCTAACGTGTCTCGTGTATGGGAACAGAAGAAGGCCAATAATTCCCTCAGTCCTATATCAGTGATGCAGGAGAGACCGTTCAGTATCTCCAGTCTGTGATGGAGGAATATGAGAAGTTTTTTTTTTCAGCCCCTCAAACGGTTACACAGCAACAGGAACATTGCATAAGCCCTCACGACTCTTATACATCAACAGGAGGAGGACAGGCAGACCATCGAGATGGTGATGTGGAACATCAGAAAGACATCAGCCCATCAATTTTGTGCACAAGGCAGAGAATGAGTCCATTCAGCGACTCCGACCTCTTACAGAGCAATCAAAGCAGGTCATTTCACGCCATGTGCCAATTTTCCAGGATTGGAGCAAACAAAGAGATTAGAGAGTTAAGAATTTAGAATGATCACCTTCGTGATGGACTATATAGTAGTGAGAATACTGTTGAAATTTAAGAAATATTGTTAAAATTGATCATTCAGGAATTAATGACAAGAAATTTGCAAAGTCAAACCACAAACCATCAGAATCAACATGATTTGGATCTTGGGGATCTTAGAGATGAAATATTTGGACTTCCAGAAGGCATTGAATAGCTCTGCACAAATGATTAATCTGCAGAATAAGATCGTTTATGATTAAAAATAATTTATCAGCTTGGATACAGGCTTGGTGAAGCAACAAAATGCAGTGAGATGGAAAAAATATGGGTCATTTTCTGTTTGGCAAAATTCAACTTTTAGGAAACCATATGTCTTGGTCTCCAGGCTCCAACTATTTGCAATCTATAGTCTTATGTACTTGAGAGGATATAACATGTTACAACCAAATTAACAGATGACTCTAACTGAGGTGAGAAATTGCAATGAAGACAGAAGTAGTTAGTAAATATATATGGATAGGTTGGCGCAACATTTGACAGAAGACACTGAACAACGAAAAGTATGAGTCTATCCGTTTGGATCAGTGCAGCAGAAAGGCAAATTATTATCCAAATGGAGAGAGACTTCAGAATGATTAGGTACAGAGGGATCCGGTTGTCCGCGTCCATACTACAGAATACTCCGATGTAGGTACAGCAGATAATGGGAAAGGCAATTGCAACTTTGGCATTTATTTCTAAAACAATGGATTATAAAGGGAGGGAGGTGTGAAATCGCAACTGAGTACTGTGTGCAGTCTTGGTTTCATGACTGTAGGAGGGATGTATTTGCCATGGAGGCAGTTCAGAAGTGGTTTACTCGATTTACTCCAGACATGAGGAGACTGTCCTCTGAAGAGAGATTGAGCAGTTCAGGCCAACATTGCCTGGAGTCTAGAAAAATGAGAGGAGATGTCGGAGGTCTGGACGATGTTAAAGGTGATTGACAATGTAGGTGTGAAGTGGATATTTCCTCATGTCGGACAATCTCGAACGATCCTAAAACCATAGTTTTAGGATGAGGTGGGGGAGAAATGAAACAGGTGTGAGGAGAAAATAGTTGTGTCACAGGGTTGGGAATCTGTGTAATTCACTGCCCCAGAGTGCAGTAGGTGCTGGGATATTGAGGAAGTGAAGGAATATGGAGAGCGGACAGGAACGTGGAACTGAGGCCGCAATGACATCAGCTAAGATTGTATTCAATGTTGGAAGAGGCCTGAGGGGCTGGATTGCTGAACTGATGCTCCTCGTTCTTATTCATCACTTTGAATATGTTACACATAAATGGGGGAGGACTGGTTATCAGACGGGAAGCAGGCACTCTGGATAAATCAGCCTTACTCAGTTTGACAGAACGTCACCAGTGGAGTCACACAATGACCAGTGCAGGGTTCACAGCTCTTTACAACCTGTATCAATGATCAGGAGAAGTGTAACAAATGTACTGTAACTATGTATGCTGATTAAACTAAGATAAACAGGAAACTAAATTATCAAGGGTAGGTGGAGAGTCTGTAATTGGATATGGACAGGTGAAGTCAATGGATAAAAGTTTAGCAAAGGGGATTAATTATAATATATAATCTGTCATTTTCTTTAGGAAGAATGGTAAGTTACTGAAGAATGGTATGTTACTGAAACGGAAAAATACTACAGGACTTAGTGATGCAGTGTGTACTGGAGGGTTCATTCTGACCCGATCAAACACGGGAAGTGTTGCTCCATCTTCCTCATGTTCCCAGGGACCCCATTGCTCTCAACCACTATATATATCCTCCGTCTCCAAATGGTGATGTTGACGTCGGCATACTGGGAGATGATGGATCGGTCACCCACTCCTGCCTGGAAAGTTCGGGATCATCGAAGCTGAGTGAAACAGTGACCCCGGCAGCACCGTCCTCCCCCTGGTGTGAAGATGCAGGTCGTCTTGAAGGAAGTGACACCGCTCTGTGACCAGCTCCTTGATCAATCAGGGTCCCCTCACACTCTGCTCCTGAGTTAAATGTAACTTGGGAAGCTGTTCCTGGAAAACCCCGTGTGGATACAGCAGATACCTTTCCCCAAGCACACTCACTCCGTGGTTTCAGATCTTCCTCTCTGTGCAGGCTCTGCTCCATTTGGTGTTGATCTCACAGACGCAGGTGTTGAAACTACAGTCCCCATGTTCCATTCAGCGTTGGGTCACCAAATCCTCAGGTCTCCCTGAAAGTCTGAGGCGGGCCACAGCACAACCTCGAGCAAACCATCCCCAGCACCTCCACTAACTTTTCAATAACAGGACTCATTCAGAAGCCCCTCAGCTACAAGTTAGAGACCTGCTTTTTTACAATAATACTCGAGAGGTTTACTCGTGTTACTAACTGCACAATCATCTGAGAGGGACAAGCACAGGTGTTCAGTGGACACGCACAGACCAAGGATCAAAGACATGCCTAAAGCTGCTGGAACCCCTGTCCAACATGGGGCACCACATGGGGCACACCGGGAAGTGAGCAGCAGCCCGGCACACACACCCATGTCCATGGATCACCACATGGGTCACACAGGAAAGTGAACAATAGACCAGCACGCACACACCCCTGTCCAATGATCACCACAGGGGACACACCGGGAAGTGAACAATAGCCCAGCACGCACACACCCCTGTCCATGGAGCAGTACATGGGACACACCGGGAAATGAGCAACAGTCAAACACAGACACCCCTGACTATGGAGTACCACATGGGGCACACCAGGAAGTGAACAACAGCCCAGCACACACCTCCCCGTCTATGGAGTACGACATGGGACACACAGGGAAGTGAGCAACAGTCAAACACACACCCCTGTCCATGGGGTACCACATGAAACACACCAGGAAGTGAACAACAGCCCAGCACACAATTCCCTGTCTATGGACTACCACATGGAACACACCTGGAAGTGAACAACAGCCCAGCACACACACCCCTGTCGATGGAGCACCACATGGGACACACCGGGAAGTGAACAGCAGTCTGATACATACCATTTCATTATTTCTGAGCTTCGCAATGCCAGCTTTCGATACACTAGGGATCCAAATGGGACCCACAGCCGGGACGTACAGGAGACCACGAGCCATACGTTTTGCACATTGTTTCTGAGCTTCATAATGATTTCCCCGGGATTCCAGGGATATGAGCACCAATGGCCAGGTTAAGGTACAGAAGGACGGATATTCATGTTATAATTGGATGATTACTTGATCGACAAGTTCAGTAAACGTGGCTCTTCTCAGAGAAATGGGATGAACTGGATGAATCGTACTTTCTTAGGTCCAACAACAAAAATAAGAATATAAAGTAAATGTGCTGACAAATCAGCTGAAATCCACGTCACAGAATCAGACACCATAATCCAGATGATATACCTGTGCAGCATGTAGCAGTGTTCAGACCAGGCTCGTGTACTGCTCAATACAACCCAGCAATCTGTGCAGACCACACCAGTCCATGAATTGCCTCTCCAGCACTGGGAGCTATGCAGTGAACAGCAGTGAATTGTTATGTAAATCAGGAGTAGTTACCCTCCCAGCATGTAGACCAGTGTACACCACACCAATGCATTGATCTGTAAACCAGGAGCATTGACCTCCCAGCAAGTAGGACTGTGTACCCCACCCCTGTGTATTGATCTGTAAACCAGGAGCATTTACCCTCCCAGCATGTAGAGCAGTGTATACTGCCCCAGTGCATTGTTCAGGAACACTGTGTTAGATCACTGCCCAGCGTGGGGAAACCTGCAGCCCATGCTGGAAGTGACAGGATGTGCAGCTCCAATCCATTTGCAGCTCCATATCTCCATTGTATCAATGGATGCAGAATATCTCAAGAGAAAGGAGGGAAATGACTTAGGGTGAAGTAGGCAAGGATCAGACAAGGCTCTAGAGGGTTACAAGGTAGTCAGGAAGGAAGTGAAGAATAATCTCAGGAGGGCGAGAAGCGGGCATGAAAATGACTTGGTGAGTAGGATTAAAGTAAAACTTAAGATGTTCTATACTTTTGTGAGGAACAAGATGATTGCTTTAGTGAGGGTAGGGCTCATCAGGATAGTGGAGGGAACTTACGCCAGGAGTCGGAGGAGATAGGGGAACATAGAACATAGAACACTACAGCGCAGTACAGGCCCTTCGGCCCTCGATGTTGCGCCAACCTGTCATACCAATCTGAAGCATATCTAAATTACACTATTCCATGTACGTCCATGTGCTTGTCCAATGACGACGTAAATGTGCTTAAAGTTGGCGAATCTACTACTGATGCAGGCAAAGCATTCCAAAGCTCTCTCTTTAAGTCTTTCCTGGCTACCTTGTAACCCTCAAGTGTGCTAACTGAGCCTTCACATCTCATCGTGGCTTAAATCACCGTTTTCCTCTTGACCAGGGATTCCCCTTCATTCGTCAACTACCGCTCCCGCACTCTACAGCTTCCTCCCTGCCTGACAGTTACATACATATCAAGGACAAACCATAGCTTTTCCTTGAATAAGCTCCACAATTCTAATGTGCCCATCCCCAACAGTTTCCTTCCCCATCATATTCTTCCTAAATCTTGCCTAATGGCATTGCAAATGCCTTTGCCCCAGCTGTAACTCTTGCCCAGTGGTATACACCTATCCCTTTCTATCACTAAAGTAAACGTAACAGAATTGTGATTGCTATCACCAAATTGCTCACCTACTTCCAAGTCTAACACCGGGCTCATTACCCAGAATCAAAACTAATGTGGCTTCGCCCTTTGTTGGCCTGTCTATATACTGTGTCAGGAAGCTCTCCTGCACACACTGGACAAAATCTGACCACTCTATAGTACTCGTACTATAGTGTTCCCGTTCAATATTTCAAAATTTGAAGTTCCCCATTACATCTACCCTGTCGCTGTCACTTCTATCGAGAATCATCTTTGCTATCCTTTCCTCTATATCACTGGAACTATTCGGAGGCCTGTAGAAAACTACCAACGACGTGACCTCTCCTTTCCTATTTCTAACTTCAGCCCATGCCACCTCAGTTGACGAGTCCCCAAACATCCTTTCTGCAACTGCAATACTGTCCTTGACCAACAATGTAACATCTCCCCCTCTTTTACCATCTTCTCAGTTCTTACTGAAACATCTAAATCCTGGAACCTGCAACAACTATTCCTGTCATTGTTCTAACCATGTCTCCAAAACGGCCACAACATTGAAGTCCCAGGTACCAACCCATACTGCAAGTTCACCCACCTTATTCCGGATGCTTCTGGCGTTGAAGTGGACACACTTCAAACCAACTTCTTGCTTGCCGGTGCCATCTTGCGCCCCTGAAACTTGATTTTAGACCTCCCTACTCTCAACCCTTTCACTACTCTAACAACAATTTTGGTTCCCATCCGCCTGCTGGATTAGTTTAAACCCACCCCAATAGCCTTAGTTCATTCCACACCCACCCCCCCCCCCCCCAGGAGATTTGTGCCCTCTCGTTCAGATGAAGCCCATCCTGCTTGTTGAGGTCCCACCTACCCCAGAAAGAGCCCCAATTATCCAAGAATCCAAAACCCTCCCTCCTGCACCATCCCTGCAGCCACGTGTTCACCTTCTCTCTCTCCCTATTCCTTGCCTCACTAGCACGTGGCACGGGCAAGAAACCAGAGCCAACAACTCTGTTCGTCCTAGCTCTAAGCTTCCATCCTACCTCCCTGAATTTCTGCCTTTAATCCCCATCTCTCTTCCTACCTATGTCGTTGGTGCCTCTGTGGACCAAGACTTGGGGCTGCTCCCTCTCCCCCTTAAGGATTCCAAAAACACGATCAGTGACATCACGAACTCTTGCACCTGGGAGGCAACACACCAACCGTGAAGTTGAGGGGGGAAGGAGAGAGGGGAGAATGAGAGAGTGGTGAAGGAGAGAGGGGGAAGGAGAGAGGGGAAAAGGACAGAGGGGAAGGAAGGGGGGAGGAGAGAGGTGAAACAGAAAGAGGGGAAGGGGGTGGGAAGGAGGCCCCACAGAACCACCTATCTGTCCCCCTAACTATGGAGTCCCCACTGACTACTGCTCTGCTCCTCTTTCCCTTTCCCTTCTCAGCAGCAGGGACAGACGCTGTGCCAGAGCCTTCTACCCCACTGGTTTCCCCTGGTACGTCCCCCCCCATAGTATCCAAAACGGTATATTTATTGTTGAGGTGAATGGCCACAGGGGATCGCTGCACTGCCTGCCGGTTCCCTTTCCGCCCCCTGACTGTAACCCATTTGCCTTTTTCTTGTACCTTAGGAGTGACTACTTCCCTGTAACTCCTCTCAATAACCCCCTCTGCCACCCGAATGATCTGAAGTTAATCCAGCTCCAGCTCCAGTTCCCTAACGCGGTTTTCAAGGAGCTGGAGTCAGATGCACTTCCAGCAGATGTAGTCAGCAGGGACACTGGTGGTGACCCTTACCTCCCACGTTCTGCAGTAGGAACATTCACCTGCCCTAACCTCCATTCCCACTAGTCTAAATTCCCAAAGAGACTGTTGAAAAAAAAAGGAATAAAAAAACTCGTTAACTTTCCAAGCAGTGACACAGGTACTTTGTTTTTGGTTCGAGGAGGAGGGTGGGTGCTTTAACAGATTATAAGGCAAGGTGGGCTTTTCTGGGTGTTTGGTTTAATTCACAAACGGGTTCATTGCTGTGTCGTAACAGCACACTTGGAACATTGTGTTCAGTTCTGGTCGCCTTGTTATAGGAAAGATATAGAAGTTATAGTGAGGGTGCAGAGGAATCCCAAGGGATCAACAGAAATTTTGGCACACACCACACGATCGAGTGAAATATTGAGGAAGTCACAACACGAAAAATAAATACTGACAGATTCTGCATTTCTGTATAAACGTCGGTGTGTCAGTGTTTGTGGTGTGTCTGTACTGATGCCTGTATATCTGTGTGTGCACGTGCATCAGTGTATTGGCATTTCTCTCTGTGTGCTTTAGTATCTGTGTGACTGCACCAGTCTCTCTGTGTGCCTGTATATCTATATGCATATTTTTGTGTATCTGCGTGTCTCTGTGCGTATCCGTGTGTACAGCGGATCTGCCAGTCTTTGTGTTGTTTAAAATGATGCAATGTCCGCCTCTGCTGGCCTTCACACTCTACTGCATTGATGGCAGTGGAGGGAGAAAACCATAAGGGATTCAGTCTAGGAGGTGGGGAGAGGGAAGTAGATCATAGCACTATCCAAACACACACACACACACACACACACACACACACACACACACACACACACACACACACACAGTTGGGTATGGGGAGGATCATAATTGTTCTGAGGACACTAAGAGTTGCGAATACTCCTGAGTAATATATGTGCTCGCTCTGCAATGTGAACGTGATTTGTCTTTGAAGATTATTCGTTACACAGAGTGTACACCTTAAAGAGTATTTCCACTGCAATTGCAGCCAAGCAACTCTGACCAAACCATCTGTAAGGTGATACAATGAATTTATTACACGTTCTTTAAATTGAAATATTTTATCATTCACCCCTACAAGGTGTAAGTGAGAAAGGATTGAAATGTCCTGAAACTGGCCCAGTGGCGATGGTAATATATCTAGGTATCAGACAAACTCTTCTGTGCATCCAGAGATATTTGCAAAACCAAACAGCCGTGCAATGTGAGATATTTACATATTTGATGTCCTCTGATAGAAAAAATGTGACACTTGTGCAGAGGGTGGCATTGTATGACTTTAACCTTAACAGGTACAGACGTAGAGGTCGAGGAAGGGAGTAAGGGTTTATCTCAATTTCAATGGATTTCCCCCCAAAATCACAGAGCCATCATTTCACAGAGATGCACACAAACATACATAGACACATTAAACACACAACACGTATACATACAGATATGGACACTTACACAGAAGCACATGCACACGCCCGCACACACACACGGTGTTTTCTTTAAGATAGAGATAAGTATGTTTTTCATGAATAAGGGAATCAATGGTCAGTTGGTGAGGGAAGGAGGATGTGGCCGAAAAACATTTTAGCTGTGACCAAACGGCACAGCAGATCCAATGGGCTACATGACCTAATTCTGTTCCAATTTCCGATTTTGTGAAGGGATTCATTTTGGAAGTCGAAGTTGAATGCAGATTACTGGGTAAAATGTAGGATTCATAGCAGTGTGGAGGAACAAATGAATCTTGTGGTCCATGTCGACAGGTCTCTCATTTGCCACCTAAGTTGAAATGGTTGTTAAGAAGGCGTATGGTGTGTTGGTTTTCATTAGCAGGGGGACAGAGTTGAAGACCCACAAGATTATGCTGCAGGTCTATAAAGCTCTGGTGCGACCACATTTGAAATGTTCTGGTTGCCTCATTATAGAAAGGATATGGAAGCTTGAGAGCAGGTGCAGAGGAGATTTACCAGAATGCTGCCTGGACTAGAGGGCTTGTCTTATGAACACCAGTCCCCCTCCCCCTCCCCCTCCCCCTCCCCCCAAACCGGGTCCCTGGTCCTGTTAGACAGCCGTGCTCACCACTGAGACACCATGCTCCCTCCCCCTCCCCCAAAGCCAGGTTCCTAGTACTCTGAGACCGCCGTGCTAACCACTGAGACACCATGCACCCGCTTCCCTCCCAAGCCGGGTCCCTGGTACTGTGAGGAGAAAGTGAGGACTGCAGATGCTGGAGATCAGAGCTGAAAATGTGTTGCTGGAAAAGTGCAACAGGTCAGGCAGCATCCAAGGAGCAGGAAAATCGACGTTTCGGGCATAAGCCCTTCTTCAGGATTCCTGAAGAAGGGCTTATGCCCGAAACGTCGATTCCTGTTCCTTGGATGCTGCCTGACCTGCTCTGCGTTTCCAACAACACATTTTCAGCTCGGCCCTGGTACTGTGAAACAGCCGTGCTCACCACTGAGACACCATGCCCATGCCCCCCTCCCCTCCCCCCAAACCGGGTCCCTGGTACTTTGAGACAGCCGTGCTCACCACTGAGACACCATGCCCCCCTCCCCTCCCCCCAAACCGGGTCCCTGGTACTGTGAGACAGCCGTGCTCACCACTGAGACACCATGCCCCCCTCCCCTCCCCCCAAACCGGGTCCCTGGTACTTTGAGACAGCTGTGTTAACCACTGAGACACCATGTCCCAATTCCCTACCCCATCCCTTCAACCGGGTCCCTGGTACTGTGAGACAGCCGTACTAAACACTGAGACACTATGCCCCCCTCCCCCTCTCCCGAAACCAGGTCCCTGGTACTGTGAGACAGCCGTGCTAACCACTGAGACACCATGCACCCTCCCCCTCCACCATCCCCCAATCCGTGTGCCTGGTACTGTGAAACAGCCATGCTAACCACTGAGACACCATTCCCCCTTCCCCACCCCTCCCCCAAAACGGATTCACTGTGCTCGGTAATACTAGGGAAAATGTGAATAAAAGTGATGAGCTTAGAGCTATGATGTTGTGGCATAATAGAGACGTGGATTTCTCAGGTGCAGGAATGGTTGCTGGATGTTCCAGGGTTTAGAACATTTAAAAAGAATAGGGAAGAGGTAAAAAGAGGAAGGGGTGTAGCCCTGCTAATCAGAGAGGGTGTCACAGCTACAGAAGTTTACATTATCGAGGAAGGTCTGCCTACTGAGTCAGTATGGGTGGAAATTAGGAACAGGAACAATCACCTCACTAGGGATTAAATACAGGCCAAAGGTAAAAACAATGACTGCAGATGCTGAAAATCAAATACTGGATTAGTGGTGCTGGAAGAGCACAGCAGTTCAGGCAGCATCCAACGAGCAGCGAAATCAACGTTTCGGGCAAAAGCCCTGATTAAATACAGGCCCCCCGATAGAAGCAGGGAGATTGAAGAAAGCATAGGCCGGCAGATTTTGGAAAAGTGTGAATGGAATAGGGTAGTTGTAATGGGTGACTAACTTTCCCAATATTGAATGGAACCTCCTTCCAGCAGATGATTTGGAAGGAACTGTTTTTGTAAGGTGTGTTTAGGAGGGTTTCCTAACTCAGTATGTTGACAGGCCGACGAGGGGAGAGAGCATTTTGGATTTGATGCTCGGCAATGACCCGGGGCAGGTGTCAGATCTTGCGGTGGGAGAGCATTTTGGTGATAGTGACGACAACTGCCTCACATTCTACATAGCTATGGAGAAGGAGAGAAGCAGGCACAATGGGAGGATATTTAATTGGGGAAAAAGAAACTATGATACTATCAGACGTGAGTTGAGAACCATGGACTGGGAGCAATTGCTCCATGGAAAGGCCACTATAGATATGTGGAGAGGGTTTAAGGAACAGTTGTTGCGAGTGATGCATAAATGTGTTTCTCTGAGACAGGCAAGAAGGAGTAAGATAAAGGAACCTTGGATGAGAGAGCGGAGGAGCTTCTCGTCAAAAGAAAGAAGGCATCTTACTTAAGGTGGAGGAAACAAGGGTCTTGCTCAGCTCTAGAGGATTACAGGCAGGCGAGGAAGGAGCTCAAAAATGGTCTGAGGAGAGCCAGGAGGGGGTAGGAAAAAGGCTTGGCAGGAAGGATTAGGGAGAATCTAAAGGCATTTTGCACATGTGTGAGGAATAAGAGAATGATCAAAGAAAGAGTATGGCCGATCAAGGATAGCATAGGGAAAATGTGTATAGAGTCTAATGAGGTAGGGGAAGCCCTAAATGAGATTTTTGCTTCTGTCTTTACGAAAGGAAAGGACCTTGTAGTGAATGAAACCATTGAGGAGCAGGTAATCATGCTGCAAAAGATAGATTGAGGAAGCTGATGTGCTGAAAATTTTGACAAACATTAATATTAACAAGTCGCTAGGGCCAGACCAGATTTGGCCTCGGTTGCTATGTGAAGCGAGAAATGTGATTGCTTCGCCGCTTGCGAAGATCTTTTCATCCTCGCTGTCCACCGGATTCGTACCAGAGGACTGGAGGGAGGCAAATGTAATTCCTCTCTTCAAGAAAGGAAATAGTGAAATCCCCGGAAATTACAGACCAGACGCTCTCACGTCTGTCGTCTGCAAGGTGTTGGAAAGGATTCTGAGGGATAGGATTTATGACCATCTGGAAGAGCATGGCTTGATTAAAGGTAGTCAGCACGGCTTTGTGAGGGGCAAGTCATGCCTCACGAATCTTACTGAGTTCTTTGAGGATGTTACTAGACAAGTTGAGGAGGGTCGAGCGGTGGATGTTGTGTATCTGGACTTCAGTTCGGCATTTGATAAGGTTCCCCATGGTAGGCTCGTTCAGACGGTTAGGAGGAATGGGATACTGGGGAACTTAGCTGTCTGGATACAGAATTGGTTGGCCTAAAGAAGACAGCAAGTGGTAGTGGAAGGAAAATATTCTGCCTGGAAGTCAGTGGTGAGTGGTGTTCCACAGGGCTCTGTTCTTGGGCCTCTACTCTTTGTCATTTTTATTAATGACTTGGATGAGGAGTTTGAAGGATGGGTTAGCAAGTTTCCAGAGGACACAAAGGTTGGAGGTATCATTGACAGTATACAGGACTGTTGTAGGCTGCAGCCTGACATTGCTAGGATGCAGAGATGGGCTGAAAGGTGGTGGATGGAATTCAAACTGGATAAATTCGAGATGATGCATTTTGGAAGATCGAACTTGAAAGTTGAGTTCAGGATTAAAGGCAGGAATCTTGGCAGTGTGGAGGAACAGCGGAATCTTGGTGTGCAGGTATATAGATCCCTTAAAATTTCCTCCCAGGTGGACAGGGTTGTGAAGAAAGCATATGGTGTTTTGGCTTTCATTAACAGGGGGATTGAGGTTAAGAGCCGTGAGATCTTGTTGCAGCTCTATTAAACTTTGGTTCGACCACACTTGGAATACTGTGTCCAGTTCTGGTCGCCCTACTATAGGAAAGATGTGGATGCTTTGGAGAGGGTTCAGCGGAGGTTTACCAGGATGCTGCCTGGACTGGATGTTTATCTTACGAAGAGAGGTTGTCTGAGCTCGGACTTTTTTCGTTGGAGAAAAGAAGGAAGAGAGGGGACCTAATTGAAGTGTACAAGATAATGAGAGGTATAGATAGAGTTGATAGCCAGAAACCTTTTTCCCAGGGCAGCAATTGTTAACACGAGGGGTCATAGTTTTAAGCTGTTTGGCGGAAAGTATAGAGCAGATGTCAGAGGCGGGTTCTTTACGCATAGTTGCATGGAATGCGTTGCCAGCAGCAGTTGTGCAAGCGAGGTCATTGGGGATATTTAAGAGACTGCGAACATGCATATGGTCACAGAAATTTGAGAGTTCGTACATTAGGTCTACCTCACATGAGGATCAATGGTCGGCACAACATCGTGGGCTGAAGGGCCTGTTCTGTGCTGTACTGTTCTATGTTCTTTGTTCTAAACAGGAAACAGTGACAAAACACCAAAGATGAGTCAGGATCTGGAGGTAGAAACAGAGACAGCATATTGAGTCTGATATGATCCTCTTCTGAAAAACTCTTATTGGAATCAAAAAGTTAATTGTGTTCCTCTCTGCTCAGAACTTGCAAATGGTTTCCTGCACTTTCAACTTAGTTACTCTTCTGGACAGTGGATATTTGTTTGATCTGAAAATGAAGAGTGCAGCTGCCATTTCTGTTGACGCTCAAGAATTTGGTTATGGTTTTTGAATGAAAAATGAAAAACTATGTGCCTGACAGCTCCCCAAACTCCGATAGTTTTTTGCCATTGTCATAATGTATTATGAAAATGTTGAACTCGGTGGTCATGACATCACATGATCAAACCTCTGAAAGTAACTTATTGAAGTACTGATCCCAATTGTTACCAATGTCTTATCATGCTCCTGATGTCACAGGCATCATACTCAACCAGCAAGGTCTTACTTTTCCGAATGTTGACATACAGCAATGAAAACATAAAATATCTTTGTATTATTAACAGGACATATTCATCCAGGGTTTTGGAAGGCACTAGCAAGGGCAGGGTTTATTTGTCATCCCCAATTACTCTGAAATAGGCGACACAGAGTTGCCCGTTTTATCTCCTCAATCCAAAGTGATGCAGATCCAGACAGAGCTGTTTGTAGGGGCAGTCCAAGATTTTTAACAAATACTTGTGAAGGAACAGAAAAATTAGTGCCTAGTCAGGATGACATGCTGCTTGGAAGATACCTTGCAGAGACTAATTTTTCTCTAGTTCCCATTCCCAGTGCAGAATGTTCTCTAATTCCCATGAATCACAGTTCTGCTCAGGGTCCTTGATTCCACCCTCAGTCAAGCCCTGCTTCGGTTGAAAGGGAAGACACTCTGATCTCACCTCAAATTACACAGGAATATCAGTTGAAAGAATAAAGAGCAAAGGACAAGAACACTGTTTGTTCGAACAATTCAAAAGAAAATTGATGCATGGTCTTCCTTAAGGCATTATTTCAACACAACATCACTTTTTAAACAATATTCAGAATGGTGGGTATTTGTTCTTTTAATTTGCGTCCAATTAAACGTTGAAATGAGAACGTGAATTGATCTTATATAGTGTGTTTATAATCCAGAATTTAAATCAATCCTTATCATCATTGCTCTAGCTCTTTCAAACAAAATTAATGAATGAGTCTGTGTCCATACTGCAGATTGAAAAGTTCTTTTATCTTTGACTATTGCAATGAATGTTGTAAAGAATAAGCTGCAGGCCCACGTAAAATGGAAATATTGCAGGGTAAGGTGCCAAAACTTAGTCAAAGGTTAATGATGTCCAAGCCATATGAATAATACAAACGGAGGGGTGGAGTATAAAAGTATAATTCAGCTCGATATCCAAAATAATATTTGTGGCTCCCTCACAAAAGACCACAGCTGATTCATGCTGTAAGTTCACCAAAATAGAAAAAAAAAACAAGAGACTGGTATTCCCAATTCTGCAACAATATCTGTTGAACAGAAAGAAAATCAAGGTTTGTTTCTGAAATTCATAAATGTTGATGATAAGAATGTGGGAGATGGAGGGGATGTTGGAGAATGATGAACCATGTTTGGAGATGACACAATGATTCGCCGGGTGGGTCACAGTGATCAGGAATGTGTTGTTTACAAGAGGGTACAAACGGATTGTCAGATGGTCAGATCAATGACTGATAAACGGTAACTCTGAAATATGCGAGATGCTGCACTTTGGAAGATGTAAGAAAAGAAGAGAGAAGTCAAACCTTGAAGATCCGTTGCATTTGCTTTTGGAGCAGAGAAGAGTGAGGGGTGAACCTGACAGAAGTGTATTACAGCATGAGAGGTATGGGACGACTGAACAGGTAACAACCATTCCCCTTAGCTAAAGGTTCAAAAACAAGAGGAAATACGTTTGAAGTGAAAGAGAAATTTGTGAAATCTGTTTTGAACACAGAGCCTAATATGTGTCAAAAGTGTATTGCCTGGGAGCGTGGTTCAGGAAGGTAACCTCACAAACGTTATAACGCACTTGTATCAGCACTGGGTGGTGCGGAATCGATGGGCATTGTCTTTATTACATGATTCCATGTGGTGGCAGCCATGAAAGCTTTGGTATATTCTGACGCAGCAGCCAATTGGACTTGTTGGTTTGTTAAATCGAACTGCGCTCAGTAAGTGGCGAGATTACAAACAAGCATCATCCCATGGAGTATCAGCACTTACTCAACGTAGGACAGCCCAGCCATCTCGGAAATCATCCAGGATAATTCACATGCTCAGTGTAAGAATCGTCCAACACAGCATCCATATTATTCCAGCTGTTTGACACCATTATTTTAAGTTCACCATGAAACAGACTTCGCTTCATTATTATATAGACTTCTCGTATAAGGTTGTTATTTCTCTGAAGACTAATAAATTCCTTCCCATATATTTGTATTGACAAAGAGTCTGTTATCCTGCGAGCTGTTCCTCACAGCGTGGCGACTGATTTAACACTCCATCCATCACCAGTAATGGTAGACTACTTGGTAGTGTAGAAGAGCAGAGGGATCTTGGTGTCCATGTACACAGATCTCTGAAAGTTGCCACCCAGGTAAATAGTGCAGTGAAGAAGGCATATGGCGTACTGGCTTTTATTGGTAGAGGAATTGAGTTCCGGAGTCCTGAGGTCATGCTGCAGTTGTATAAGACTCTGGTGCGGCCGCTTCTGGAATATTGTGTGCAGTTTTGGTCGCCATACTATAGGAAGGATGTGGAGGCACTGGAACGGGTGCAGAGGAGGTTTACCAGGATGTTGCCTGGTATGGTAGGAAGATCCTATGAGGAAAGGCTGAGGCACTTGGGGTTGTTTTCTTTGGAGAAAAGAAGGTTTAGGGGTGATTTGATAGAGGTGTACAAGATGATTAGGGGGTTAGATAGGGTTGACAGTGAGAACCTTTTTCCGCGTATGGAGTCAGCTATTACAAGGGGGCATAGCTTTAAATTAAGGGGGGGTAGATATAGGACTGATGTTAGGGGTAGGTTCTTCACTCAGCGAGTCGTAAGATCATGGAATGCCCTGCCAGTAGCAGTAGTGGACTCTCCCTCTTTATGGGTATTTAAGCGGGCATTGGATAGGTATATGGAGGATAGTGGGTTAGTGTAGGTTAGGTGGGCTTTGATCGGCGCAACATCGAGGGCCGAAGGGCCTGTACTGCGCTGTATTGTTCTATGTTCTATGTTCTATGTTCTATTTACTCCCAGTTAAACCAGCACATGAGATGCACTGCTGGTACTCCCTCTCAACAGCCACTTGGATGGACTAACGTCAACTGGACTGGAACTTCTTAAGGGCAATTAATGCTGGTCTACCTCCATTAAAATCCCAAATGAACTAAAAAGGCAATCGAAATTCTAATACTTTTAAACAACGAGGACATTTTATTGATCTGATGAGCTTGTCACTGTCTTTGAAATGTAGAAACTAGCATCAGGAGTAAGGAATCAAAACAGCTCCGTGATCTGATTGTGACCTCAATCACACATTCCTCCTTTGCTCTTACAATGTTAATGCGTCATTCTTAGTCAATAGTCTGCCTGCCTCTGCCTTAGGAATATTCAATGTCTTATTCTCCAACGCTATCTGGGAAGAGAATTCCACAAAGACACAACACAATGTGATGATTACACCAAATCACCAACTTCTTAACAGAGGCATTCTTCAGTTTTATACTCCATCCAATCATGGTAATCTCTCATACAAGCTGAAACATTGTTTCAGAATTCAACTTGAAAGAACACTTGGAATATTCTGGGGTTAAACAAGATCACATGTTGTTCGCCTAAAGCCCAGCAGATCCAGGGCCAGTCAATTCAAGATTTCGTCCAGAAATACACGCTCCTCCCACGAGTCAGCCCACGAGTTATCTCCCTATACGTTTGATGTACACGTAAAGTTTTTATTTTGTAGCCAAGGTGCCTAGTTCCTCTGTGCCTAAAGCCAATCTCTCCACTGAAATAATACATTACGTTTCCATTCAACCCGCCAATATCTTTGAGCACAGACACATTTTTCCTACTATGTTCCATACACCTATATTTTCCTGTTCACTTGGCCCAACCTATATCTCTTTATAGACTCATGTCCTCTTCTTATCTTCCTTCTCCAACAGTTTCAACAGTTTGTATTCTTCCTTCATGCAGACATAATATTTGAACAAAGAAACACACTGTGGCGACACTTCAAAGTAATTTAAAATGAAATATTTTTACTCCATGTCTAAACTATAAATTTAAGACAAAGCTAAAGAGTGTTGCAGTCCTATCACTCAGTTCCCATTACTCAATGTAGGGTCAGATGGTGTGGAATGTGTGTGGGTAGAATTGAGGAACCACAAATATGTAAAGCCATAGTAGGAGTAATGTACAGGCCTTTGAATCATAGTCAGGAGTTGGAGCGCAAGATAGACCAGGAGATAGAAAATATATGTAGAACAGGCAAAGTTACAATGAGTGGGCGGATTTCGATATGCAGGTGGATTGGGAAAATTAGACTGGTAGTGGTTTGCAAGGAAAGGAATTTGTGGAATGTCTACACGATGGATTTTTAGAGCAGCTTATTGTGCAGGCAACAAGGGAACGGGCAATACTGGATTTAGTGTTGTGCAGTGAGTCAGACGTGAGAAGGAAGCTTAAGGTGAAGGAACCCTTCGGAAGCAGTGATCGTAATATGATTGAACTTAAACTTCAATTTGAGAGGAAGAAAGTAGAATCAGAGTTAATATTACAGCTGTATAAAGGCACCGACAAAGACATGAGGGAGGGGCTGGGTGGAATTGACTGGGAGAGGAGCCGAGCAGGAAAGACAGTGGAAGACTAATGGCGGGAGTTTCTTGGAGCAATTTAGGAGTCACAGCAGAGATTCATCCCGAGGTAATAGATGCATTGTATAGGGAGGATGAGGCATCCGTGGATGACTGGGGAATGCATGGCTAGGGTAAAAGAAAAAGAGAAAGCAGATCACATGGCAAATGGCAGTGGGAAAACCAGAGGATTGGGAAGCTTACAAAGAGGAACAGAAGGCAACAAAATAAGAAATAACGAGGGGGAAGATTAAATATGAAATTAAGCTATCCAGTGATAGAAAGGATGATGGAAAGAGTCTCTTTAGATACATTAAGGTCAAAAACGGGAAGCAGAAGTGGATACTGGGGCACTTGAAAATGACGCTGGATTGATAGTAGCGTGGAAGAAATAATAGAGGAGATACTGAATGATTATTTCTTGTCAGATTTCACAGCGGAAGACATGAATAATATCCGAAAAATTCAAGACAGTGAGGAGGCAGAGCTCATTAGGAGAAGTTGCTCAAAAAACTAAATGGGTAAATAAGCTGGATGGAGACATGAATTGTGATTTTCCAGAAATCATTGGAATCAGGGAGGGTCCCAGAAGTCGAGAAAATTACGAACGTGGCACCCTGTTTGTTTTTAATAAAACAAGATTTTTGAATTTTTTTACAAAATTACAAAAATAGTAACAAACTGGTGTATTCTGCTTTACAATATAATAACAACCCGAATATAGAATTTAAAAACAAATTACTAATCTATTCTCCAAACTAGCAAACCATAAAATAGGATATCCTACATTACTAAAACTAAACAAAAGGAGAAAAGAAAATAAATAGGTAAATAATTAACTCGATACATATGTTTTAAAATATATATTAAGTCATAACAGACCCCGTATTGATACAGGATTCCTCCTCTCAGGGGCCCCCGAAGCAGCCAGAACTATCCCCACGGTGATGCAAAGGCCCTGAACAATGTGGCTGATATATCTGTGTCGATGTAGTTTAAAAATGTTTGCCATGTTCTATAAAAAAATCCTTCTTTTGTTTCACCATTTTGGTAAGGACATCAAGGGGGATATATTCCATGACTATCCTGTCCCAATTTGAAAGTCCTAGGGGACCTTCGGATATCCAATTCACTAAAACGTTTTTGCCCGGACAAAAGAAAAGGATAATGAATAATTTCCTCCTGTATACATCCAAAGAAGGGAAATTTGGGGAGCCCAAAAGTAGAGGCACTGGTTCCCAACCAATCTCAGTACCCAAACTCTTTGCCAAGGCATTCGCTACTCTGTTCAAACACATGCAGATCTTACGACATGTCCCCAGACAATGCGTGAGAGTACTAACTTCTGTTTTGCATATGGGACACATTGGAGATGCTCCTGCTTGAACTTTGCAAGTCACTCAGGTGCCATCTGAGTCCAATGAAGTATCTTGAATTGGATAGCCTGAGTTCTGATACAGATAGACATCTTCCTAACGTTTTTCCAGACGTCCTCCCACATCTCTAAGGAGAATTCCATCCCCAATTCTTGACTCTAGATTTTATATAACCGTTCCATGTCCTTTAATACTTTATTAAATAGTTTATGGTAGAGAGTACTGACCACGGGCGGACCCATCGGCTGACGCACTCTCCTTTCCCTATCCGATTTATAAGGATCAATTATCAACATAGTCTTCTTTTGTACAAAGTCTCCTGTTTGAAAATATCGAAAAAAGATCTTTGCTATGCAGCCCAAACTTCTGACGCAGCTGTTTGAAGGACATCATGACCTCCCCATCGAACAGGTCTCCCAAACAGGAGATACTTCTAGACTCCCAGGCTCTGAATACAGCATCACTCAGCCCTGGCTGGAATCCCAACATTCGCACTGTAGGGGTATAGGGGGAGGATTTTTGTAGGTTACCCTCATCCTGTTGCATTATCGTCCAGGCTTTGATTGCATTGAATACAATAAGATTTTCACAATGATACATAATAACTCTCACCTTGTCCATAAATAGTAGATTGATGAGAGGATATTTTGCTTGGGATGCCTCAATATTGAACCAGATTGATTGTGGATCACAAGAGACCCAATCAGCTACGTAGGATAATAGAGCGATCAATTGGCACCTCCTGAAACCTGGAAATTCCAGCCAAACCCTTACTTGCGGAAGCTGTAGCTTTTCTAATTTAATAAGGGAGCCAAATAAAGGAGCCGAGCCAACCATAAAGCTTATGCAGCGCCTGTCTCGGCAGCATCAAGGGGAGCATTCTCATCCCGTATAAAAAGCCAGGTAGGATGTTCATGTTGACCAAAGCTATTCTATCGAGCCAGGTTATCGGGAGATCTTCCCAGCGTTGAAGGTCCTGTCATAATATCTCCAATAAATGTGTATAATTGACTTTATATAGCTGACCAAATGCCGGAGTATTAAAAATACATAAGTAAAGAAAAAGTCCCAGTGACCACTGAAAGGCAAAACGGGATTCATTCGGAAAATTGGATATACTGGCAAGACCTTCCAGTGACAAGGCCTCTTCTTTCACAAATTGATTTTATAACCTGAGAACATGTCAAATAAGTTAACCACTTGAATTAAGCGGAGCACAGATGTCAATGGATCATTTAAGAATAGGAGGACATCAACTGCATAGAGAGTAATTTTGTGCTTAACCGATCCAACCTCCGGAGCCATTATATTAAAGTCAGCTCGTTCAGATTCCACCAACGGCTCAATCACTACCGTAAATAATAATGGTGAGAGAGGGCATTCCTGACCACAATCTCTGCCAACGGGAAAGCTATCTGAACTTAAACTTTTGGTGATCACCGCTGCTTTGGGATCATTATATAATACTGTAACCCATTTAGTAAAGACCTCTCCAACACCAAACCGTTCGAGCATATAAACGAGATATGGCCATTCTACCCCATCGAATGCCTTCTCTGCCTCTCGGGAGACAACTAATCCTGGCATCGCTCCCTGCTGGCAGGCTTGTACCATATTTAAGACTCTTCTAATGTTATAAGTTGATCTGCGACCCTTTATAACCCCCATCTGGCCTTCTTTAATAATGAATGGTAAAACCCTCTCCAGTCTTAATGACACCACTTTTGAGAGAAATTTAAAGTCCACATTCAACAAGGATATAGGTCTATATGAAGAGTAGTCATTTGGAGCCTTTTCCTTGTTGAGAATGAGACAAAAATTTGCTTCTCTCAGAGAAGGCGAGACGCAGCCCTGACTATGTGAGTAATTATACATATTTATAAGTGGCCCGACTAATTCCCCAATCAATTCGTGATGGAACTCAGCCTGGAATCCATCTGGTCCGGGCACTTTGCCACTCTGGGGTTGCATCACTGGCTCCTGTATTTCTTGGGTTACTAGGGGGGCATTGAAGAACAACACCTGCTTCCAGGTTAGGGACGGGAGGGCAAGGCTTTTTTTAAAATAAAGACTTTATCTTCCTTGTTCTATCCTCACAGCCCTGTGACCTATAAAATTCAAAATAGAACCTTCTAAAGACTGCATTGATCTTTTTTACGATCACTGGTCAAGGTACCATCACTCTTTCTAAAGACATAAAGGCTTGGGCAGCCTTTTCCTTTCTGGCAAGGTATGCTAGATACCTGCCAGGCTTGTCACTGTATTCAAATAATCTCTGCTTTGCCAGTATTATCTCCCTCTTTGCTGTTTGATTAAGGTATTCAAGGTTAACCTAAGTGCTGTGACCCGCTGTAGTTTAGTAATGGAGGGTCTATCCACATACGCTGTCTTAGCCGCCTTCCGGCAAGCCTCTAGCAGACACTGTTGTTCTCCCTTTTGTGTTTTCCGGGAGACAGAATATGAGATAACCAAGCCTCATGCGTGTGCCTTAGCAGTCTCCCACATCACCGACGGGTTACTGGCCGTGCCTGAGATGATATCCCAGAAGGTTTTAAATTCTTCAAGAAATAATTTATGTACTTACTATCCTTCAATAGGAAAAGGGTCCATACCCCAATGTCGGGAAGCTATCTCATCATCACGAGTCTTAACCTCCATTTATACTGTGGCATGGTCGGAAATATATATATTACCTACTTCACAAAACAATATTGAATTCAAAAGTTCAAAAGTGTTGAGGGGACAGAAGCATATCGATTCCGGTATGGCACTTGTGTGGGTTAGAATAAAAAGTAAAGTCTCTAGCCTCCGGGTGAAGACACCTCCACACATCTACCAGCCCCAACTCCACATTCAGATCCGCCAACTGCCTAAATCTCAAAGATATAACCGCAGAGTTCTTAGGTATTCTGGCCACTCCTGGGTCGATGATACAATTATAATCCCCCGCTATAATTATGTGGTGCACCCCGAGAGCCGTCAACTTGGAGAACGCTTCCATTACAAATTTAAAAGTGTGCACCGGGGGGCAATAAAGATTCAAAATTCCAGATTCCTTTCCATGTATTAGGGTATAACTTAATATATACCATCCAGAGTCATCTTTTATCTGGCTTACCATTTGGAAGGGAAGATTCTTCCGAATAAGAATGGCTACTCTCCTACTTTTTGAGCTGAAAGATGAAAAGAACACCTGGCCAAAACCACCCTATTGCAGCTTCGAATGCTCCTTATCAAGTAGATAGATGTTCCGATAGAAGGGTTACATCCACCCTTTCTTTTTTAAGACTTGATAATATCTTGTTCCTTTGAATGGTGAGTGGCTCCTCTTGACATTCCAGGTGCACCACCGAAACAAATGACTAGCCATGATCGTCCAAGCAAGCCCGAGACCCCCCAGGAGGGAGATCCCCACCCAAAGACATTGAATAAAACCAAAAATGATTCACATATAAAACACTCTTTAAAACAGCTAAATCAAAAAAACTAAGAACTACTCCTAAAAACAAATAACATAAAACATACTTAAACGGAAACTTTCCCCCTTGTTCACAGGAGGCACTACTCCCTTCCAATAATTCTGCCATAAAATCTCCCAGACAGAGACATGCCCTCGGACAAGGCATTACAAATTAGAGCAAATAAATTCCAATGTCTTATAAGACAGAAGTTAAAGATGGGTGACGCTCCCATACCACCCCCCGCCCCACCCCCACACCATCACCTGGATACACATAGCAAAACAACACAAGATGAAAATACATAAAATTACAAAATTACAATCCCAGCAAGTAATAAGCAAACAAATTTTAAAAATCCCAGAAACATTCCCAACCCGCACGAGCTATAGATAAGAGTCCATAGAAAGGATAAGGAATGATCCGCACACTACCCCCACCCCCACCCACCAAGGAAAGATGGCGAAGAGAAAGAGGAAGAAAGGAGGATGAAAAAAAAAACAAAAGGAGGGCAAAATAAAGTCATTATCCATACGTCCAAGTCCCACAGTCTACTTGAGAGCATCCAGGAATTAGTTTACTTCTTCTGGTGATCCGAAGTTATGCACAGATCCTCCATGACTGCAGCACAGCGTTGCCGGATATTGCACAGAATATTGAATATTTAAATCCCTCAGACGCTTCTTCACCTCATCAAATGTCTTCCTCTTGCGGTCCACAGACGGAGAAAAGTCCTGCAACTGCATTATCCTGGAGCTCTTGTATATCATGGCATGAGAATCCTTCCCCGAGACTATGGAGGCCTCGAGCAGCATCTGTTTTTCCCTGTAATGCTGTAGTTGAACTAGGACTGGGCGGGGTCGCTGGTCTGACCCCTTCCGGCGCACAGCAACCCGGTGGGCCAATTCAGTCCACACCTGGCCCAGCTCTGACTCTAGTTACAGCAGCTGTGGGTGCCATTGCTCCAGAAAATCAACACGCGGGCCTTAGAACATAGAACATAGAACATAGAACAATACAGCACAGAACAGGCCCTTCGGCCTACGATGTTGTGCCGAACTTCTATCCTAGATTAAGCACCCATCCATGTACCTATCCAAATGCCGCTTAAAGGTCGCCAATGAATCTGACTCTACCACTCCCACGGGCAGCGCATTCCATGCCCCCACCACTCTCTGGGTAAAGAACCCACCCCTGACATCTCCCCTATACCTTCCACCCTTCATCTTAAATTTATGTCCCCTTGTAACACTCTGTTGTACCCGGGGAAAAAGTTTCTGACTGTCTACTCTATCTATTCCTCTGATCATCTTATAAACCTCTATCAAGTCACCCCTCATCCTTCGCCGTTCCAACGAGAAAAGGCCGAGAACTCTCAACCTATCCTCGTACGACCTACTCTCCATTCCAGGCAACATCCTGGTAAATCTTCTCTGCACCCTCTCCAAAGCTTCCACATCTTTCCTAAAGTGAGGCGACCAGAACTGCACACAGTACTCCAAATGTGGTCTAACCTGTACAGCTGCAACATCACTTCACGACTCTTGAATTCAATCCCTCTGCTAATGAACGATAATACTCCATAGGCCTTCTTACAAACTCTATCCACCTGAGTGGCAACATTCAAAGATCTATGTACATAGACCCCAAGATCCCTCTGTTCCTCCACCTGACCAAGAACCCTACCATTAACCCTGTATTCCGCATTCTTATTTGTTCTTCCAAAATGGACAACCTCACACTTGGCAGGGTTGAACTCCATCTGTCACTCCTCAGCCCAGCTCTGCATCATATCTAAGTCCCTCTGCAGCCGACAACAGCCCTCCTCACTATCCACAACTCCACCTATCTTTGTATCATCTGCAAATTTACTGACCCACCCTTCGACTCCCTCATCTAAGTCATTAATAAAAATTACAAACAGCAGAGGACCCAGAACTGATCCCTGCGGAACTCCACTTGTAACTGGACTCCATGCTGAATATTTACCATCTACCACCACTCTCTGACTTCGACCGGTTAGCCAGTTTTCTATCCAACTGGCCAAATTTCCCTCTATCCCATGCCTCCTGACTTTCCGCATAAGCCTACCATGAGGAACCTTATCAAATGCCTTACTAAAATCCATGTACACTACATCCACTGCTCTACCCTCATCCACATGCTTGGTCACCTCCTCGAAGAATTCAATAAGACTTGTAAGGCAAGACCTACCCTTCACAAATCCGTGCTGGCTGTCCCTAATCAAGCAGTGTCTTTCCAGATACTCGTAAATCCTATCCCTCAGTACCCTTTCCATTACTTTGCCTACCACAGAAGTAAGACTAACTGGCCTGTAATTCCCGGGGTTATCCCTATTCCCTTTTTTGAACAGGGGCACAACATTCGCTACTCTCCAGTCCCCTGGTACCACCCCCGAAGGCCAAGCAACCGAATGTGTTTCCGATGACCTGGATTTCCGATGTCATCAATATGTTTCTCTAAGTTCGGGACTCGATTTTCCAGAACCCAGACCTGACCCATGGATGACTCAGAAGTGGTCTTGGAGGCCATGGCCTGTTACCCCGCTCTCCCCGACACGCTGCCCGAGTTTCTCGATCTCTGAGTCATGTTTCTGCAGTATGACCGAGATTGACTCCGACCTGGACTGGGTCTCTTCAATGGACGTATCAATCTTCTCTCGGAGTTTTACTAGCTCCGAGATCACGCTCACCCCTGCAGGTGACTCCCCTGGGGCGGCCGCAGACGTCTGTCTTGCTGTGGGGTTGGGGGAGGGGTGCCTCTCCGTTGTGAACTCCGAGAACCTTTGCCTTCGGTCATTTTCAAAAGCATCAAATTCTAAAGTTTGATGTAGAATGGCCAAGGCTGCTGGGCAAATCCTGGTTGAAACAATTTAACAGGTGAGGTGAGGGTGGGTACCCCACTTTGCCAGAGTCTTGGGCAGAGCTATGCAGACTTATACCTTACTGGGTCACCGCCATTTTGCCTCTCCCTGACACCCTGTTTAAAAAAAAGAATAAGGCAAAAGACAGAAAACTATAAACTGATCAGCCTAACCTCGGTCGTGGGTAAGTTCCTGGAATCCATTGTGAAGGATGAGATTTCTGAATAATTGCCAGTGCATGGTAAAGTAGGGCAAAGTCAGGATGGTTTTGTCAAAAGAGAGGATGCTAATGAATCTGTTAGAATTCTTTGAGGATGTAACAAACAGGTTAGAGCATTGGAGACCTAATGAATACTATCTATTTGGACTACAAGAAGAACGTTGACAATGTGCTTCATAGGAGGCTGCTGAGTGTCAGGAGGCCCATGGTGTCAGAGACAAGGTACTAGCGTGTACAGAAGCTCAGCTGTCTGGCAGAAAGTAGAGAGTGGGAATATAAGGATCCTTCTCTGGATAGCAGACGAAGGCAACTGGTGTTCCGCAAGGAAACCACAACTTTTTACTTTGAACATTAAGGATCTAGATGAAGGAACTGAGGGCATTCCGGCGAGGCTTTTAGATTTCGCAAAGGTAGGTAGAGGGGCAGGTATCATTGAGGAGGCAGAGGATTTAGATAGGGTAGGAGAATGGGCAACGAAGTGGTAGATGGCGTTCAACCTGAGAAAGTGCGCGGTGATGCACTTTATAGGATAGAAGAGAGGCATGGACTACTTTATAACTGGGGAGAAAATTCAGAAATCTGAAGTACAAATAAATTTTTCAGATCCAGTCCGGGATTGTCTCAAGGTAAATGTGCAAGTTGAGTCAGTACTTAGGAAGGTGTTATATCTGCCACACAGTGTGTTGGAAATCTTACATTCAGAAAAAGAACTGAGTCAACTCTTACAAACAATAATATTTGTTTGTTGAACACATTTAATATTTGAAAAATAAAATGCATTATAATGGAACGAAAACCACTACAAATTAACGTATCTTTGGATGATCCCATCCCACCCCACGAGAAGGTGACCGGATTCCATGTGGTGAAGACTTTTTGTTCTTCTGATCGTCTCTGGGAGGGGTCTTCTCTTCAAGTGGTTATTATCGAGGGGTTTTGCAGTAATTCTTATCCTTCCAAGTCTTTACGCCTTTTTTGGAGGGTATGGAGGATATGACAATGGAATGATAAGGTTCATTTACCCTGATCAATCAGACTCAACCTGGGGGTTGTCACATTGATGGCCCAACGACGGCATTCCATTGTCCCATTCAGGTCCAACTTCATGCAGGTGTTACAAGGTCTGTAGCTGTGAAGTATGTTGGCATTTGTAGGGAGATGCAGCCTGCCTGGATTCTGTAATATGTGGATTACCACAGAGACTTTGTCAAGGCTGAGTTCTACTTTCCAGCATGCTTTATTCATTGTTCATTTTTGTAACTCCATGTTAAATTCATTATTGTCCATCGTAAGATTATTATTTCAGGTGGTCCATCTGGTCAGAAAGGCAAATACAGTGATAGCATTTATTTTCAGAGGGCTTGAATATTAAAGCAGCATGGAGTATTGTCTACCGTTTTGGGCCCCATAACTCAGGAAGGATGTACTGCCCCCGACAGTGTTCAGAGGAGCTTCATAAGAATGGTCTTAGGAATGAAAATCTTAACATATGAGGTCTCTGTGTCTATACTCGCTGGAGTTTATAAGGATGAAGGTGGATCTAATTGAAACTTACAGAATACTGGTTGCCTGGTCAGAGTAGATGTTGGGAAGACGCTTCCACTGTTAGGAGAGAAGGGGCTCAAGGACATAGCCTGAGAGTCAAGAGAAGATCTTTTAGAACAGAGATAAGGAGTAATACCTTCAGCCTGACAGTGGTAGAATGGCAGTTTCATTCCCTAAAGGACATCAGTGAACCAGGTGAGTTTTTCTTGACAATCGATTCATAACCACCATCAGTCTCTTAATTCCAGATTTGAAGTCAAGCTCCGTGACTTGATGTGGCAGCATTTGAAGCCAGGTCACTTGAACATTATCTGGGTTTATCACATACGAATTCAGTGATAACACCACAAGGCCACTAATTTGCCCAATCCTCCACAGTGTGACTAAAATGCGCAGTACGACATGCCCTGCGATTTGCCTTCATGTTAACTTTGACTTCCTTATCAAGATATGGATGATTTTTCCCCATTATGCAATTCGTCTTCGGTCTTTAGTATCTCCCTAGTTATTTGCCAAATTTCTTCATCTGTCCTGCCTTTGACTGTTCTTCTCTCCCCCAGTCCACCCAGGACAAATACATCCTTAGCCTAATATAATTATCATTGCCTAACACTAAAACTCTCATGTATGACTCAGTTTTCACTCTTTCAATCTGAAGGTGAAACTCCAGCAAGTTGTGGTTACTCTTTCCAAGGCAAAGCTCATCCACCAATCCTTCCTTGTAACATAATATCAAATCTAAATTAACGCATTCTCTGGTTGGTTCCATGACGTCCTGCTCTTAGAAATAATCTCTCATACACTCTATGAATCTTTATTCGAGGCTATCACTGTTAAGTTGATTAATTGAGTCAATTTGCATGTTCAAACCACCCATAGTTACTGTTGTGCCCTTGTTACAAACCCTCACTCTTTTCAACCTCAGAAGTACTTTGGGGGGACAGTGGCTGAAAATTACCCTTCGCAAGAGGTTTCTTCTCTTGCTTTTTATTTGCACTGAGACGGATTTCAAACATGTTTTGACACAAAACAGTTTGAAAAGGTCTGAGTTCCCACTCGCACAAACAAATGTTTATTTTCTTTACACTAACCACATTTCACAGTAAATATTGAGGAATTAACAGAGCTAAAAGTGGTCATGAGATATCTTTAGCAAACAGGGTTCAGGAAAATCCCAAAGCCTTCGTGTCCATGTATAAGGAGCAAAAGTGTAACCAGAGAAATGTTTGGCCAACACAAGGACAAAGGAAGAAAGTTATGCGTTGTGTCAGAGAAAATGGGTGAGATTCTTAACAAGAACTTTGCATCTGTATTCACCAAGGAGAGGGACATGATGGATGTTGAGGTTAAGGATAGATCTTTGAGTACTCTGGGTCAAGTTGACAAAAAGAGGGAGAAGGTTTTGGATATTCTAAAAGGTAGTAATGTAGACAAGCCCCCAGATCTGGATCTACCAAACATTACTAAGGGAATTGAGAGAATAAATATTTGGGGCTTTCACTTATATCTTTTCAGGAATCTTGAACATTGTTGAGGTCCTGGAAGACTGGAGAATTGCTAATGACGCCCCTTTGTTTAAGAAGGGTAGTGGGGATAATCCATGTAATTATAGACCGGCGAGCCTAACATCAGCGGTCGGGAAGCTGCTGGAGAAGCTACTGAGGGACTTGAGTAAGGTGTTTTATTCGGTTCCCCATAGTAGGCTGTTGGAGTAGGTGAAGTCGCATGGGCCTCAGGGTGTGCTGTCTAGATGGAAAGAGAACTGGCTGGGCAACATGAGACAGAGAGAAGTAAGAGAAGAGGATTTCTCCTAATGGTGACCTATGACCAGTGGTGTGCAACAGCGATTTGTGCTGGGACCACTGTTGTTTGTGATATATATCAATGATTTGGAAGAAGGTATCGTTTGCCTGATTAGCAAGTTTATAGATGATAGAAAATGTGTTGTTGGAAAAGCGAAGCAGGTCAGGCAGCATCAAAGGAGCAGGAGAATTGATGTTTCGGGCATCCGCGTCGATTCTCCCACTCCTTTTGATGCTGCCTGACCTGCTGCGCTTTTCCAGCAACACATTTTTAAGCTCTAATCTCCAACATCTGCAGTCCTCACTTTCTCCTAGTTTGCAGATGATAGCAAGATTGTTGGAGAAGCAGATAATGAAGAGGACTGCCAGAGAATGCAGCAGAATTTAGATAGATTGGAGAAATTGGGCACAGATATGGCAGATGGAGTTCAATCTCTGCAAATGCGAGGTGATGCATTTTGGAGGATCCAATTCTAGAGCGAACTGTGCATTAAATGGAAAAGTCCTGGGGAAAATAAACGTACAGAGAGATCTGGGTGTTCTGTTCATTGTTTCCTGAATCTGGCAATGCAGGTCAGTAAAGTGGTCAATAAGACATTTGGCATGCTTTCCTCGATTGGATCAGTTGTTGAGTACAAGCACTGGCAGCTCATCTTACGGTTGCTTAGGACTTTGGTTTGGCTACATTTGGAATACTGCATATAATTCTGGTCACTTCATTACGAATAGGATGTGGATGAATGAATAGTAGAGTGCAGAGTAGGTTCACCAGGGTGTTGCCTGGGATGGAGGGTGCTGGTTATGGAAAGAGGTTGGGTAGATTAGGATTATTTTAATTATAAGGACAAAGGTTGAGGGGGGACCTGATTGAGGTCTACAAAATCAAGAGAGAGATAGACAGGGTCGATACCAAGAAGCTCTACCACAAATTGTGAACTTATGACCCCTAGTAATTGAGTTCCAAAGTGAGACAGAAAGGTTTAGGGCCTGAGGGATATATGTGGGAAGCTTGGAGGTGGTAGGGGCAGGAACGATAGTGTCATCTAAGATGTATCTGAAAAATACATGAATGGGCGGGGAGCAGACGGATACAGGCCCTTAGAAAATAGGTGGCAGGTTTAGAAAATAGGAGGATCTGGATCGGCGCAGGCTTGGAGGGCCGAAGGGTCTGTTCCTGTGTTGGAATGCTCTTTGTTCTTTATCATTCATTCTAAAAATAGCAAGTTTTCAACTTATTGTATGCTACAATTTAATAATATAAACCATTTATTTGGCAGTGCATGTCAAATTATTGTCATTGCTAAATTTCAGACACAGAGTCATACAGATGTACAGCATGGAAACAGACCCTTCCACCCAACCCGTCCATGCTGACCATATATCCCAACCCAATCTAGTCCCACCTGCCAGCACTCAGCCCATATCCCTCGAAACACTTTCTATTCATATACCCATCCAGACCCCATCTAAATGTTGCAATTGTACCAGCCTTCACTACTTCCTCTGGCAGTTCATTCCATACACGTACCACCCTGTGTGTGAAAATGTTGCGCCTTACATCACTTTTACATTTTTCCATCCCAATCTAAACCAATGCCCTCTAGTTCTGGACTTCCCCACACCAGGGAAAATAGCTTGCCTATTTCCCCCTTCAAACCCTCATGGTTTTATAGACCTCTATAAGGTCACCCCTCAGCCTCCAACGTTCCAGGGAAAACAGCCCCAGCCTATTCAACCTCCACCTAGAACTCAAACCCTCCAAACTTGGCAACATCCTTGTAAATCTTTTCAGAATCTTTTCAAGTTTCACAACATCCTACTGATAGGATGGAGACCAGAATTGCACATAATATTCTAAAAGTGGCCTAACTAACCTCCTGTACAGCTGCAACACGACCTCCCAACCACTGTACTCAATGCTTTGACCAATTAAGTAAAACATACCAAATGTCTTCTTCACTGTCTTATCTATCTGCGACTCTACTTTCAAGGAACAATGAACCTGCACTCCAAATTCTCTTTGTTCAGCAACACTCCCTTGGACCTCACCATTAAGAGTATAAATCCGGTTAAGACTTGCTTTCCCAAAATGCAGCATCTTGCATTTACCTAAATTAAACTCCATCTATCACTCCTCAGCCCATTGACCCATCTGATCAAAATCCAATCTTAATGTGAGGTAAAATTCTTCGCTGTCCTCTACACCTCCAATTTGCTTGTCATCAGCAAATTTACTAACTATACCATTTATACTCGCATGCAAATCGTTTATATGAATGACTAAAAGTAGTGGACCCAGCACCGATCCTTGTGACACTCCACTGGTCACGTGCCAACAATCTGAAAAACAACTCTGCACCACTACCTTCTGCATTCTACCTAAAGTCAGTTCTGTATCAAAATGGCTAGTAATCCCTGTATTCCAATAGATCTACCCTTGCAAACCTCGAATGCCTTACTGAAGTCCTTATTGATCACGTCCACTGCTCTGCCCTCATCAATCCGTTTTGTTACTTCTGTAAAAAAAAACTCAATCTGGTTTATGAGACATGATTTCCCACGCACAAAGTCAAGTTGACTCTTCCTAATCAGTCCTTGCCTTCCCAAGGAAATGTACAACCTGTCCCTCAGGATTGCCTCCAACAACTTGCCCTCCACTAACGTCAGGCTCAATGGTCTATAGTTCCCTGGCTTGTCTTTACCACCTTTCTTAAACAGTGACACCACGTTCGCCAACCTCCAGTCTTCTGACACCTCAGCTGTGACTATCAATGGTACAAGTATCTCAGTAAGAGGCATAGCAATCACTTCCCTAGCTTCGCACATAGTTGTAGGGTAAACCTGATCGATCAGATCCTGGGGATCTATCCACTTTTATGCGTTTCAAGACATCAACACGTCCTCCCCTTTAATAAGGACATTTTTACAAGATGTTACCATCTATTTCTCTGTACATCTACATCTCCCATGTCTTCTCCTGAGTAAACACTGATAAAAAAATACTCGTTTAGTATCTACCCCATCTACTGCGGCTCCACACAAAGGCACCTTGCTGATCTTTGGGGGCTCTATTCTCTCCCTATTTATCCTTTTGTCCTCAATGTATTTGTAAAATCCTTTTGGATTCTTCTTAACTCAATTCGCCGAAGATATCTCATATCGCCTTTTTCCCTTCCTGATTTCCCTCTTTTGTATGCTCCTACTGCCTTTATACTCATCTAAGGATTCACTCGATCTATCCTGCCTGTACCTGACATATGCTTCCTTCTTTTTCTTAACTAGACCTTCAATTTCTTTAGTCATTCAGCACTCTTTATACCTACCAGCCTTTCCTTTCACCCTAACAAGAATATACTGTCTCTGAACTCTCGTTATTTCATTTCTGTACGCTTTCTATTTTCCAGCCATCCCTTTCCCCGCGAACATCGGCCGCCATCAGCTTTTAAAAGTTCTTGCCAAATAACGTCGAAATTGTCCTTTCTCCAATTTAGAACTTCAACTTTAAGTTCTTCTTTGTCCTTTTCCATTGTTATTTTGAAACTATTAGAATTGTTGGCAAATAGCTGGAGGTCACACATTTCAGTGAGTAATTAAATCAAATGATTACATTTAAATGTGTGAGAATGATACGTCGATTTGATTGTTCAATCATTTGCAAACTCTGAATATGCAATCAGTCAGAGGTAAACTACTTTGCAAACGATAGAGCAACAATGTATGCATTTCAATACTGAGATTCAATGTGTAATTGTGATCAGCAAAGTAGTCAGACAACATGTTCTTTTTCGATACAAAACAAAATGTGCATTCTTTACTTTTGTATCATAAAAGGTTGTTTGGTGTTTATAATTTAATTCCATCAATGTAGAATCAACTTAATTGTTTTCAGAGATGGTGCAGTTATTGTGCAGTTGAATAATTGTAGCTCATACCTTATTGTATCCCAATTCACAAACATGGCAAACTCCTGATCATTGTTCAGGTCAGTAAACCCATCACTTTACCGCATGACCGACATTAAAAGTGGATTCCAAAAGGCCTGAATTCGGGTAGAGTGCTACTGGACCTCACAGCTGCCTGTGGCACTGAGTGAGACACTGGCCTGCTCCTGAATCTGTCCAGAGAGTTTCCAACCTGACTCAGGGCAGTAATTCAAATATTCCCTCACAGAGAATCATTTGGAATCCACCTTCAGCAGCAGGAAACTAGCCAACAGGCTATCACTGCTCTCAGTTTAGGTACAAATGCTGTCTAAAGTAGATACCAGCGACTGACCAGGAAACAGGTCTTAAAAAATTATCCTCAGTCAGAGCCTGGCCCATGGAGCAGATGAATGGACATGGAGTGTCAAAATCACTTCGCACAAGTTACATATGATGATAACATCTGGCATGTCCCCCAGACTCCATACATTTGGCCCGTGGACCAGACACTGGGTGAAAATGTTCACAATTGGCAGTCTATTGCAGCATTCTGTGTCTCACAGTGAACCCTCTGAAACTGTATCCAATAAATACACCTTCATATTCAACAGCATCAAAATAAAATTTTACATGTATGTGGTTAGTCAGATACTAATTCATAGGTCACCCAACAGAATGTATTTGAAGAAACCAGGAGGAAACAGCAAGCCAAGAATCGTTTTAATCACTGAACTAGTTGGATTTTGTCTGGTCTAGGAAACCACGCATATTGTGCTGGCATTTAGGTGAATGTAACAATGCACATCAAAACTGGAAGTCTTGGTCTAACGTCCTACCCCAGCTTCCTGACCTCACACACCGCTCTCCCTTGCACACCTCTCTCACTCGCCCACCTCACTCTCTCGCTCACCTCACTCCCTCAAACAATTACCAATTAATGAGAATCCACAAACTGAGTGAAACTTGGAACACAGAACAGTCCAGCAAAGTAAGAGCCCTTCAGCCCTCAATGTTTTGCTGGCCTTTTATCCTACTCTTAGATCAGACTAACAAACATACCCTTCAATGTACTAACTTCCATGTTCCTATCCAAGAGTCTTCTTAACTATCCCTAATGTATCTGATTCTACTACCACCGCTGGGGGTGCATACCGTCCGCCCACCCACCACTCTCTGAATAAAGAACCTACCTCTGACATCTTCTCTAAACCTTCCTCCAATCACCTTAAAGTTATGCCCTTTGTTGATAGCCAATTCTGCCCTGGGAAAAGGCTCTGTCTATCCACTCTGTCTGTTCTCTCAACATCTTGTACACCTCTATTATGTCACCTGTCATCCTTCTTCACTCCAGTGAGAAAAGCCCTAGCTCTCTCAACCTTTATTCCTAAGACATGTCCTCCAATCAGGCAGCATCCTGGTAGATCTGCTCTGCACAGTCTCTGAGGCTTCCACATGTTTCCTATAATGAGGCAACCAGAACTGAACACAATATTCCAAGTGTGGTTGAAACACAACTTTATAGAGCTAAGCATTAACCTCCCCGCTCTTAATCTCAATCCCCCTGTTAATGAAAGCCAACACACCATACATCTTCTGAACAACCCTGCCACTTGAGTGGCAACTTTGTGGGATCTATGGACATGGATCCAAAGATCCCTCTGTCACTCCATGCTGCCAAGAAGTTTGCCTTTAACTCTGTGTGGTGTATGCCAATACAACCTTCCAAAATAAATCGCTTCACAATTTTTAAGGTGCAACTCTATCTGCCACTTATCATCCCAGGTCTGCATCCTGTCAATATCCTCTGGTAACCTGTACCAACCCTCCACACTATCCACAACTCCACCAATCTTCATGTAATCGGCAAACTTATAAACCCACCATTCCACTTACTCATTAAAGTCATCTATAAAAATCACAAAGAGCACAGGTCCCAGAGCGGATCCCTGTGAAACATCATTGGTCACTGATGTCCAGGCTGAATATTTTCCATCTCCTACTACCCTCTGTCTTCTATGGGCCAGCCAAATCCATATCCACACATCCAAATGTCCCTGTGTGCCATGCCTCCTTAACTTCTGAATGCGCCTACAATGGGGAACCTCTTCAAACGCCTTGCTAACATTGTTGTTCACCACATCTACTAGTCTACCTTCATCAGTGTGTTTTTTTCACATCTTCAAAGAATTCAATAAGGTTTCTGCTCCTCACAAAGCCATGCTGACTATCTCTGATCAAACTATGATTTTCTCAGTAATTGTAAATCCTGCCTCTCAGAAGCGTCTCCAATAATTTGCCCACCACTGATGCAAGACTGACAGTTCTGTCATTCCCTGCGTTATCCCTATTCCCTTTCCTGAAGAAGGGAATAACATTTGCCATCCATCTGGCACTACTCCAGTGGACAATGACGATGCAAAGGTTATTTTTCTATCCTTATGTTTGTACTTCAATCAGTCTGTACTTATTATCAACTTTTCTAAACCCTGTCCAACCAACTGATTCACTGTTTCCATTTCAATGCTATATAGAGTGCTGCCTGCCTGATAAGTACGGTTCCCAATGTCCTCTGAATAACAGAATGAAAAGATGGAATAGACCAATGCCTGCCTGATGAAGGGCTTATGCCCAAATCATCAACTCTCCTACTCCTCGGGTGCTGCCTGACCTGCTGTGCTTTTCGAGCACCACACCTTTCGACTCATATCACTATCAACTGCAGTCCTCACTTTCTCCATTACTGAGGGCTGTCCCCTCTGCACACTGAGCGGGGAATTAGCCATCAGAACTTCATTGTATGTGGAGCTGAAAGCTGAGTTCTGGAAAGTTGCACTTGATGAATATATTCTTTTTTTAAAAAAAAGGAAATTACAGTTCAACAAATGTTCATTCAGTGCCAGAGTTATAATTTTGGTTCATGGTTTGAGCAGCCTGATAAGAAATAGTGAATGACTGAAGAACTCCGAGGTACAGAGAATTCCACGTGTTATATTCCAGCTTACGTTAATGCTGGGAATATTATCATACAGACTGACTTTGTAAGGGAATGAATTGATATGTGGAGGTTTGACATTTTTGCCATCACAGAGACGTGTTTGAGGGAGGTCATGGCCAACAAAAAGATGAAAATACAGGAGAAGATATATAACCAATTCACTGAGGTGTGTAGGTAAGCAAGGCTGGTGATGTTACAGAGATAGGAAAGCAAGTTTGCAGATGTTACAGAGAGAGGGAAGCAAGGCTAGAGATGTTACATCGATAGGAAAGCAAGGCCAGAGATTTAACAGAGATGGGAAAGCAAGGTTGGAGATGTTATAGATATAGGAATGGAAGGCTGGAGATATTACAGAGATAGGAAAGCAAGGCTAGAGATGTTACAGTGATAGGAAAGCAAGTTGCAGGTGTTTCAGAGATAGGAAAACATGACTGGAGATGGCCGAGTGATAGCGTGGCCTGCGCGTTTTAGAACAGGTTAGTGAGGTATTTTAAATTCAATCACAGGATATAGGGAGAGGTGTAGCAGCTGGACGTGATAGAGAAAGGGAGTGGTGTAGGGGCTGGCAGAAGTTATAGCGATAGATGTGTCTGGAGTTTGAGATAAAGATTGTGGAGATATGGAGGCTTACTGAGATACAGTTGGAAGCAGCGAGTGGAGGAGATGACAGCGAAAGATACAGACATACACGTAGATAGTTTAAAAATGGAATTGAGCGATGTCGTAATAAAGAAAACATTATAGAAATCTTTGGAATAGACAAGGCACTGGGAGGAACTGAAGGAGTGAGACCTTGGATTGTCCAATCACGAGAGAAATAGGGTCAGTGTCATACAGCACAGGACAGGCCCTTCAGTTGACAGCGACACAAATAAAAAGCCCTGCAGACCCTGGAAACCCCTCCTTCCTAACGTCTGGGGGCAAGGGCTAGATTTGGGAGAGGTGTCCTAAAGACTGCTCAAACAACAATCTGACATAACAACACCTCATTGTGTCAGATCAAACGTTGACACAGAAACCTCCTGCTGACTCCCTTCCCTCAGCCTCACGGTGTCAGATCAAACACTGACACGGAAACCTCCTGCTGACCTCCCTCCCTCAGCTGATGGATCAGTGTCCCTCCACAATGAACAATACGCGGAGGACGCACTGAGAGGGTGACAGAGCTGGAGAATGTATACTGGGTGGGCAATTTCAACCTCACCAAGAGGGGATCAGCAGCAGCACTGCTGATCGAGATGGTTGTGTCCAAAAGGACATAGCTTCGAGACTAAGTCTGCACCGGGGCAGGGGGGAACGATGGAGAGGGAGAAACACATTTGACCTCATCTTCACCAACCTGCTGCTGCAGACACATTGATGATGACCATATTGGGAACGATTGCTACCTCACACAGTATTCCGGGAGAAAAGGTCACACATACATGCACGTACATATGAGAGATACTATCACCATGCTAATCGGGACAGATTTCGAATAGATCTAAAATTCATAACTGGCCTATGTGAGGTGATTCGGATCATTACCAACAGCAACAAAATTGCACTCTAGAACAATTTCCATGTCACTTACCTGGCAAAACTCTCCACTTTACCCTGCCCTTCAGCCCAAGGGATAAACCCTTGTTCAATGGAGAATACATGAGGGCCTGCCAAGAGCAGCACCAGCTACACCTCACAATGAGGTAACATTACCAATCAAGACCACTTACTGACCAAATAGCATAAACAGCCAGTGACAGACAGATCTAACCAACAAATCAGATCTCGTTTCTGCAATCCTATCACATGAAATCAGGGTGAATTGTGTGGTCAATCAAACAACTCACTGGAAGAGGAGGATCGAAAAATATCACCTTCCTCAGTGATGGAAGAGGCCAACACAACAATAGTAAAGATAAGGCTGAAACATTCACAACAATGTTCAGACAGAAGTATCGATGGGAAGATCTATTTTAGTCTCCTCCAGATGGCAGTCGTCAGCTAATTCAATTCATTTTTTGTATGATATCTCGAAGTGGCTGGAGGGATGGGATAATGCAAAAGCTGTCAGCCCTGAGAACATTCCATTCAAGCTGTTCCTGCAGGGATATTGCACTGGGACCTACCTGACAATGTGGGAAACTATCCAGGTGGGTCCTGTACACAAACAGACAAAACATCAGACAATCAATGACTGCCCCATTGCTCTCATCCATATCACTAAGAAAGTGTTGCAATCTTATTGGAATCTACAGTGGGATCAAGTCGCACTTCCTCAGCACAAATCTGCTCACTGTAACTCAGTTTAGGCTCTGCCAGGGCGACTCATCCCTTGGGCACATTGAAGCCTTGGTTTAACGATGTACAACAAGAAAACACACAACTGAATTCTACACGTGAGGCGACAGTGCCTGCATTTTTAACATTATCATAACTGCATTTGACCAAGTGTCGTATCCAGAATTAATGGCAAAACTAGAGCAAATAAGTCTCGTCTGCACTGGCTGAAGTTATACCTGGCACAAATGACGGTGGTTGGGGTTGGTGGAGAGCAGCCATCTCAGCAGCAGTTCCCCAGGGGAGGGGTTTCTGGGTAAGCCTATAAATCAGAAATGGAAATGTCAGGCACCATACTCCTACAGGATGATCGGGCTGCTCTCTCGTTAGACAGAGACAACTGGTGGTAATTTAGCTGGACAGTCATCATACCTTAAGTGAGGGAGAGGTTGAGTAGGACAGTCCTTTAGTCACCCCAGTCAGTGCAGGAATTGAACCCACGTTGTTGGCATTAATATCTAGCCGTCCAACTGGTTGAGCTAACCGAGTCCTCACTCAGCTCCTTGTGGTAGATATTGTAATATTATTCCATTCAGATATGTTATTAAACATCTTGGAAGCAGGAGGAACTAGAAGCAAAAATCCTAAATCAGAGGGAGTGACAGTATCAGTGAGCTATAAGAGTGATCTCTGCCCTTGGCCCAATCATAAATGACCATCCCGACAGTGTAAATTCACAATTGGGGATGTTTGTCATTGATGTTTGCGAATGTTCAATGCCATTCATGATTTACTCAGATACTGAAGCATTCCTTGTCTAAATGCAACAACACCTGGACATATGCAGGCGTGTGCCTAAAAGTGACAAGTACCATTTCCATTACAAATATGGCAGACAACGATTTCCTCTAACAATACAAAATTGAACCGCATGCTCTAACGTTCAATGCCACCTCCATCACTGAACACCCAACTAGCAATATCCTGGGGATTACCGTTAACCAGAACTGGACTGACCATATGATTCCATTACCCATTCCTGTGAAAGGCTTATGCTAAAACATCGAGTCGCCTGTACCTCAGATGTGGCCTGACCTGTTATGCTTTACCAGTGCCACACTTTGACGTATGTAAATTAATTGGCCACAAGAATATGTCAGGGGCTTGGAATTCTGCTGAAAAAACTCACTTCATGATCTCCGAAAGCCTGTACCCCACCGATAAGACACATGTTGAATATGGGTTTGATGAAATACCCCCCTCCCCCATTTCCTTGGGTGAGTGCAGCTTCACCCTTCAGTCACTGATACTCAGTCGTAGCAACACCTGCCATCGACACGGTGATCAGCAGAAATTTACCAAGGCTCCTTACAACGTCTTTCTGAAGCCCGACCATCAAGAAGGACAAGGGAAGCAGATACATGGGACCCCCACCATGTTCGTGTTCTGTTCCAAGCAATTCATCATTATGATTGGGAAGTATATTGCTGTTCCTTCAGTGTTACTGTTTCAAGGGCCCTCCCGAATGGTATTAGAATTCTAACTACAACACATGGACTGCAGTGGTTCAGTGCGGCAGCTCACCACCACCTTCTCAAGGGCAACAAGAGACGAACAATAAATACTGGCCCAATCATATTCTATGAATACATTAAAATGAAAAAATATTGTCCAAACATGCCCAATGCTGGACACTATGCTTTGGGTTTTGTGAGCTCAGGCTGGTTGGGTTCAGTCCGTAACTTGCTTGTTTTGAACAGCTGAAGGGATAACTCTTCAGTCTCTCAGAGGCATGGCCTACATACCGAGCATCACACAGACATTGACATTCACACCCAACATCACTGAGCACTGAGATAGACATAAGCAATGCAAAATATATTCATATCTGACTAACATGCTTAAACACACAGTGAAATTGTTATCAAAAAATGATTATGATTGAATATTACCAGGGAGAAATTGAGGACTGCAGATGCTGAAGATCAGAGTAAAAGAATGTGCTTCTGAAAAACCACAGCCGTTCAGGCAGCATCTGAGGAGCGGGAGAGTCGACTATTAGTTCACAACATTAATACAAAGGAAAATCATTGCATATTTTCAAAATTCTTGCACTAAATAATAATATGGTCTTGGGTGTGGGAATGATATTCATTATTTCAATGTTCCTTACTGTGAATTGGGCACTGTTTACATCATATTGTTGTTATAAAAGTGAACAGAATAAATGGGTGGATGTTGTGCTTATTGGACAATCTAAAAGCTGGTATTATGAAAGGATGTCGGGACTTCAGTGAAGAGACTTTGCTGTCAATGATTAGAACAATGCTGTAAACATTTACACAGAGATTTCCAGCTCAAGTCACACATAAGGACGTTTGGGCTGGGATGATGCTGGCCATCAATGGAGCTGCACAATTCTGTTTCGATATTAACATTGTGGGGCTAACATACATTGAATCAATCTTAAACCAAATCCAGTGTAAGCTGCCAAGTGCTGCGGGAGACCATCACCTTTACAACACCGTCATTCAGGATCGGTTCCAAGGTTCAGAATTACAGAGTTTAGGGACACACCAGAAGAAATATACTTGCAAGACATGGCTGTTCACAGGTCATTGTTAGAAATATTGAACTGCGTCTGGACCAGCACCATGTGCGAATCCATTGAACAGTCTGGCCCACAAACATCTCCCTGTTGTTCAGGTATGTCTCTAACCAGTCTATTCTGAGGGATTGTGTGAGTAACTGCCCAGCTCCAGTTTGGAAGCTCTCTGGACAGATTTTGGAGATGGCCAGTGTTTTGGAGGTCATGGTGAGGCCCAGTAACACTGTGTCTGAATTCAGGCATTTCCTCAAAATCACTTCCAACAGCTTTACTGCCTGCATGATAGTGTGTTCACCGATCTGAACATGAATCTGCTGTTTACTACAGTCACTGAATTGTGTAATATTTAGGTGTGCGCTCTGGTATTTCAAGTATTGTTCTCTTCAATTGTTTTCAAATGAAAAATATTGATGTTTGGTTTATTTTAAAATATGTAAGAAATAAAGTGATATTAACTCTTCACTATACAAAATGTAAAATTGACCTGTTGCAAATTTCCCACAGACGAGTCAAGCAACAATCAATATTGTCTGTAAAGCAGGATTCTGTGAACAGAACTATGTCTCATGCAACATCACCATCCTGTCTGGGAGGTACTGTCCCACAGAAAGAGCACAGCCAGGCAGAAGCGGGAAGGCCCTGGGCGTATAGGGCAGCATGGCGGCTCAGTGGTTAGCACTGCTGCCTTATAGCACCAGGGATCCGGGTTCGATTCCAGCCTTGAGCAACTACCTGTGTGGAGTTTACACATTCTCCCCGTGTCTGTATGTGTTACCTCCCACAGTCCAAATATGTGCAGTTCAGGTGAATTGGCCATGCTGGTGGGTTGCTCTTTGGAGGGTTAGTGTGGACTGATTGGGCCGAAGGGTCTGTTCCCACACTGCACGGAATCTATTATAATCATAGTGCTCAGCATTGATGCTGGATTCTGTGGCTGCAAGACTGCTCTGCAGCAGGTTTTGCGGGAAACTATAAAAGGGAAACCTATAATTAATCACATTGTCACCTTTCTGCCGGCTGCAGATACACCTCTTCATTTCATATCTGTAAGAATTGTCACTACACAGTCCTTACAGGGAGCTGTACACCAAGATCCCTTCGTATGTTGATGCGGCCAGTAATTTTTCCATCCACTGAATGCTGCTCTCCTGCATTAGAACTTCCAAAATGAATCACGTCACAATTGTCTAAATAAAGTTACATCTATGTTTTCTCTGTCCAAGTCTGCAGCTGACCTATATCCTGCTGTATTCTCTGGCAATCATCCTCACAATCTGCAACTCCGCCAATCAATTTACAGAACTCCAGTCACCAAAACACTGTTCCACCACTCCTGTCTTCTATGGCCAAACAGTTCTCTATCCATCTTACTAACTGACCACTGATCCCACTTCACTTCACCTCACCTTCTGTATGAGCATGCCACAAGAAAACATATCAAAGGCCTTGCCAAGGTCCAGCCCCGCGCCCTCATCAGTCAATTTTGTCACTTCCTTAAAACATTCAATCAAGTTTGTGAGACATGATCCTCCCCACGCAACTGTGTTGCCTGTTGCTAGTAAATCCATACTAGAGTACTGTTGGAGCTGCGCTCATTCAGACAAGTTATTATTCCATCATATTCCTGACATGAACCATGGAGAATAGATTAGATTCCTTACAGTGTGGAAACAGGCCCTTCGAGCTAACCTGTACACATCACCCCTCCGAAGAGTAACCCACGCACACCCGTTTCCTTCTGAATAAGATACTTAACAATTTAGTATGGCCAATTCACTTGGATCCTGCACATCTTTGGATTGTGGGAGGAATGTCGAGTGGGCAGCATAGACACCAGGCAGAGTTGGGCAGAGGGGCAGAGAAGAGTTTACAGAGAGACTGAGAGAAGGTGCTGCATTCACTGAGGGTGGGAGAACATGAGCCTTGTTGCGAGGTGGGTGCTGTAACAGAGATAGAGTAAGGGAGAAGTCACAAACTGCAGATGGTGCCACTTACTTGGTGGAGTGGAGAAGGTCACTGATCTCCTTCCTACACTGCTGGGCATTCACCCAGAAGGCTGGCACCGCACTGACCCAGGGGTCAGCCTCGGACCAAGCTGGAAGGGTCTGGTGTCATAGCTTCCCCTGCCAGCCCTGGAGGAAGATAATGACCCTCTCATGCACCATGTCATACACCAGGACCAGGGGCTTGGTCACAAAGTGGGGCCTTCTGCCATGTCCAGGCCAAATTTAGATTCACAATCCAAGAGTAAAATGACTTTTTAAAGATGGCTCCTGGAAACAGGGAGGCCGGTGCATTCTGGGATATCCAGGCAGAGGGCAGTTGTTATGACAAATGGGAAAATCATCATGTTAATGTCAGAGGAGAGGAAGACCACGCGGGCAGGGTGAGTAGTTAATGAGACAGATTGGGGATGGTATCATGAGAAAATGCAATTCACCTTGTGGAGATTAACCCTCCATGAAACCCGAATAAAATGAGATTTGACCCAATCATATGATGGGTTGAGCCTCTGTCTGTCTGAATCAAAATAGGGATGAACTATTGGGAGCAACAAACTTGGAGCGGAGAATTATACAGGAGATTCAAATCCTTAAAACTGGGTAATACAATGTTCCAGACTGTTCAAAGGAGCCGGGGAAAAATCTCCAATCCTCACTGGATGCAGGGATGGTGCCAGAGGCCTGGAGAACAGCTAATACCGCAACGTTGTTTAATGTGAAGCAAGGGACTGACTGAATAGGTCGAGGCTGGAATTCTGAGACAGTGGATAAACGGTCACTGAGGAAGTCCGAGGGACTCCAGGACAGTCAGTCAGGATTTGTTCAAGGAAGATCGCGTGTAAATAATCTGACTGTCGTTTTGAGGCAGTAACTTGTAACATCATGTGAATTACTCTGATTTGACAAGAGATCACATGGCATACTGTTTAAAAACAGAAACTATGGGGTCCAGGTGAATGGAGCAAACAACCCAGAGAAGTGCAAGGCAAGGCATTTGGGGACATCAACAACAGAGAGGAATGGACAATAAATGAGAATATGGTCAGTGTGGGCAGGTAAATGAAGGTAGCTGGAAACATCAATAATCTCGTTAATGTCGCAAATGGCATGATTTCCTCTGTCAGCCAAAGGGCAGAATTTCACAGCAGGAAGCTTATGCTGGAACTGTATAAAGAATGAGTTCAGTCGCGGCTTGGGGACTGTGTGCAGTTCTGGTCACCCCATCAAATGGAAGGATGGAATTAGCCTGGAGAGGGTACAGAGGAGATTCTTCACCCTGTGACAGTGGAAGTGTAGTTATGGGGAAAGATTGGAAAGGAGGATACTGAGAGGAGGTTTGATTGGGGTGCACATATTGTCAGGAGCCGGGGTTGAAAGGGAGAGAATACCTTGTTCCTATTGGAGACCTCAGTTACCATTGGCAAATATTTAATGTAATTGGTTGAAATATTAGAGAAGTGATGAGGAAAGTTATTTCATGCAGTTTATGGTTGGGATCTGGGAGTCACGCTTGGAAGTGGAGTAGAGGCAGAAACTCTCAAACCATTTTTAAAAAGGTGCCGGGACCTGCACCTGCAGGCATACACTGTCCGGGGAGAGAGAACTAGGGCTTTAAAAAACAACGTTACATCTTGTCCAATGCAGACAGCAGACAGTCATCTCCTCTATACTGTGTTATTTTCTGAAGTTTTCAAATGTTACCAATATCTGATAGGATCAATAAACAGGGATGAGGGGTGAGGGCAGGGAGGAGCAGTGTGTATCACAATAATACTGATCCCATCCTTTATACACAATGCTACTTCACTGTGTTGGCCTGTTTATCCTTCCTGTAGAAATGGGGAAAATCTTTGATTATCCAGGTCTGTCGTGGTCACACCACAGCCCCATCTCCATCTGATCTGGTTCACACTATTTAATGCTACCATTTCACTGACCTTGTTGAAAATTTCCCAGCTTCATTTTTGCCCCATTGAAGGCTGTTGTCAGTCAACTAATTTTTCTCACTCTCAAATAATGCATATCATTCTCTACCATCATCCTGAACTTTACAATAAAATGATCGCTGCGCCGCAAAACCATCCCCTACTGACACTGCATCCACTTGCCGCACCTCTTTCCCAAGGACCAGATCCAACAGTACATGCTCTCTTGGGTTGGATACATACTCCTGCAGTGAGCTCTCCTCCATGTAATCCAGAAACACTTGACCCTCGTGATCCTTCACCACCAGTATCTCTGTCTGTATCTGGAAACATTAGGTTTCTCAGCATAACTAATCTGTAGTATTGCCATTGCTCTCAAATGATCCTGCATATTTAATCGCCATCATTTCTTTGGTTGCTGGCCGACAGATTGCACCTGAAAGTGTAACTGTATACTTGTTGTGTAGCTCCGACCAAATTCATTCTGACCTTGGACGGATCCTCTTTCTCTTGGACTCCTTAACTAACGCTCATCTCAACCAATACTTCTACCTTCATTCTTTCCCTTCCCTTCTATCATTTCAGAATCCCTTATACCTAGCAATATTTAACACCCAGCCCTGCCATTCCTTGAGCCAGCTCTCGGGGATTCGTCCATCAGATTTCCATACACCAATCGGAATCTGGAACGCCCCACACCCCGAGTATTCATGTCTATGCAGAGTACCTCAGATTAAGCCTTTCTTTCTTACTCCATCTTCCACTGATTGGCTTGTTATTATAAATTAGTACCAACTATATCTCCCATTATTTTGAGAATCCTGGTAGTATCCTCTACTATTCCTTTTTGGATCCTATGCACACACCAAGTTATTTTCAACCCCTCCAAACACCCCACAAGAAATTCAGTCCCAGCTCTGTCACGTTAACCCATCCAGCTCGTACAGTTGTTGCCTTCCCCAGAACCAGTCCCAATGCCCGAGGAATCTGAAGCCCTTCCTGCAGCATCATCGTTCCAGTCACACTCTCATCTATCTAAAAATCAGAGTCCTGTTCTCACTTCGACATGGCACTGGGAGTATTCCAGGGATCGTTACATTTGAGGTCCCGCTTGCTAATCATCCACCAAGCTCCCTAAATTCTGATCCACAGATCACTTCAGCCTTCCTACCCAGGTCATTCCTACCAACATGGACATGATTTTTGACTGCTCACTGGCCCCCAGACGAATGTCCTGCAGCCACCGTAACATTCTTAGCCCCACTATCCTGGAATTATAGACATGCTGACATCTTCTTCAATTTCCTGTCTCCCCTGTGAATATTGCTCCTCCTTCCTTCTCCCTCCCCTCCTGTACAGTCAGGTTGAATGTCGTGCCACAAATTTGGCTCTGACTGCACGCCCCTGAGCAGCCAGCATCTTCATCAGCTTCCAAACTGGGAAACTGAATTGGGAGGGAGACACCAGGATATTCTTGTATTCCCTGACTGTTTCTCTTCAATTGCCTAATCCCCCATGACCTTACTTCTTCCAGGCCGTCATGTCTGCAGGGTGATCTGCTGTGTGTGAGTGCTATCCCCTTAACTCTCGGCATCACAGACGCCACATAGAGTCTCTAGTCACTGTCTGAGCTCCAAGATCCAGTGTTCATCTAGGACACGAGCAGGGGCTATGACTTCCCAATGTAACAGAACGCATTTTCCATCTACAAACATGTCTTGCCATGTCTTAAAATGCAACATGTTTAGAGTAACTTAATTAATTACTTAGAATGACGTTAACATCCGGGAAATAACAATATGGTTAAGTCCCTTTTTGAACTGTGACTTACTGAGGGTAATTTATTATATTGGCTCACAATTTCACTTCTCCCTCTTATTTCTGTGTTCAAGCCTTATTTCAGAAGTTGAAATAATAAATTTGCTGACTTACACCAATTAACTGACAGTCGCTAATAACAGTCTATTTATCAGCCATTGAACTTACAGCCTTTTCTGTGATGGCTCTGCCACTTCTATCAAACTCAGTGCAGGCAGGTCCCAGCAGCAGAAAGTTATCTCTGTGACTTCCAGTCACATGTAATCCACCAGCTCCCACTCCACTCTGTCCCCTCACTGGGTTACAGTCTCTGTGACTCCCAGGTACGTGTAATCCTCCAGCTCCCACACCACTCTGCTCCCTCACAGGGTCACTATCTCTGTGACACCCAGTTATGACTCGGCCTCAAACCTCAGTGCTGATTTATATCATCTCACTTTGCTGCCTCTGTCACTTGCACGTGTGAGTGAGCCTCAAACACCGGCTCCAAGTTGCTCCCTCAAATGGTCACTCCCTCTGTGACTCCGTGCTGATTTTCAGTCTCCTGCTCCACTGCTTCTCCAACTCCAAGTCCCAGTAGGCCTCTATCCTCGCTACTGATTAATATTCTCCTGTTCTGTGGTGCTCTCTCTCAGGTTCTCTCCCTTTGTGACTCCCAGGTAATGGACGGCCTCAAGCCTCAGCTGAGATTTTTCACATCCCATTCCGCACTGCACACTTATAGGATCGTCGTTGTGCCTGGAAGACAGTGGAAAAGAGGAGGATTAGGCAGAGCAGATGGTGTTACAGTGATTGAGCGAGCTTTATGGGATGGAACAGGTTATCTGGGGAGCTGGGAAGACCTGCAGCAAATAAAGACGTTTACTGGAAGATGCAGCGAGAGTTGCGCGCACTGAAGAAGACAAAGGAAATAGAGAGATTGTAGCATGTTCATGACGGAGCTTTGTAGAGTCTAAAGGTCTTTTTCTGTGCTGCTTACAGAGATGTGTAGACTTCAACAAATGCAAATTGACAGCCAACAATTGTTGTATCGTACTGGAGACTGTGGAATGTTACAGAGTTAGAAGACTTGCAGCAACTGGGGGGGTATATATACTTTTGAAGCACTGGTGGTGTTCAACAACCCCCAGGACATGAGGAGGTACAGAGAATGGGAGCATTCCAAATAGTCGGATTATAAGGTCTGGAAGTCCTGAGATGGATACGGAGGATGAAAAGTGCCAATTTAACGCATACAAACATTGCAATTATAGGGATTCAGGAAGGAACACTTTGCTGTCATTGATTGCAGTTATATGGAGAGTTACAGAAGCTGAAGGGGTTACAATTTTTAAAGGGAGAGATTTCAGGTGATCAGATGTCTAAACAAGAATAAAGACATTTTAGAGATCCCTAGCACAGATGGGTATGGAGGAGGTAAGATATTGTGAGGAACGATAAGTCTGGGAGTATGTCAGATATAAAAGGGAGAGCTGCATTCTCTGTGTGCAGTTATAGACGTGAGATGTGTTGTATTACCTGCTGGAGGGGACACAGATGACAACAGTTCCAACGGCTGGTGCAGGGGCGCAGGAAGGCAGCTCACCACCACCTTCTCCAGGGAATTACAGATGGGAAGGTAATGGTGAAACGCTCCTGTTTACAGCCAGACAGAAAAATAAATCCAATAGTGGGTGTGAAATGACATTTACCTTTCAGAACAACATGCTTAGCATGCATAGAGGATTTGTCTTATTGCCACAAGGCAGAGAGAGTGAACAAAGTGGTCTTTATCACGATGGGAACTGATGATTAGGGAGCGCCGCAGGGGTCAGTGTTGTTATCCATTCAGAGTCTGGACAAAGGATGTGGAGGGGTACGAGAAATGGGTTTCCAAGAAAGATTTCAGGGATGACATTCGTGCCATATAAGGAGCAGGTGAAGTCTCTGGGTCTGCACTTGATGAAGTTTCGAGTCGGGCGCAGAATCTCATTCAGACTGACAGAATACTGAGGGGTCTGGATGGAGTGGACGGGGGCAAGATGTTTCCACGAGCAAGAGAGACTGGGGGCCAAGGGCACAGCTTCGAAGTGAAGGGACCACCCATTGGAATGGAGAAGTGGAGGAATGTATTCAGCCAGAGGGTGACGGATCAGTGGAACTCACTGCCTCATGGGGCTGTGGATGCTAAGTGACTCAGTGTATCTAACTCAGAGATAGCTAGGTTCTTGATAACTAAGGAGATCAAGGGTTACAGGGAGTAAGTGAGAGCATGAGCTTGAGAAACAATTCAGCCATAATCGAATAGTGGAATAGACCAGATGGACCGAATGGCCTAATTCTGCGCCTGGACATGATGGTCTTATGGACTGCACTTTTTCCATAGGTCTCTAACTGTGCAGTTATAATTTCTGGCATATTGTTTACCATACATTCCAACACATTCCCCGATTACGGTTGTCACCTCTTGGTTTCAGATCAACTGCAGAAATCTACATCTCAGAGTAACGTGGGAATCGTTGTGTGTAAATCTCAGAACAGTGGCATACAGGGTCAGTAGCACACAGAGAAGGCAAATGGAATGCTGACATTGATTCCAAAGGGAATGCAGAATAAAAATAGGGAAGGCTTCTAACAAATATAGAGGACTCCAATCAACTCACATCGAGAACACTGAACAGGTTTGGTCCCCTGTCTGGAGGTTAATAGCCTTGCATTGGAGGCAGCCCAGAGAAGGTTCACCAGGCTGGTCTTCAAAATGGGGGGATATTGATGAGAAGAGGTGGAGAAGGATGAACTTGTCGTCGTTAAATTTTAGAAAATAAGGCAAATTTATGATACAACAAAGAATTTTGTGTTCTTACAGATTCAGTACTGAGACATTGTAACGGGAGATAAAGGGGAATACAGACACCAGAGAGACTAACAGAGAAAAGCTGGGTTGTAGAGACTGGAGGATGTTACAGAGTTCGGCTGGTTTGAGATCACTGTAGGTGGTTAGAGATCAGACAGGTTGTCAGACTGAAAGATGTCAAGGGTTATCAATGGTTATCAGTCCTGAAGGAGTTACAGAGATCGGGAGGAATATAAGGATTAGAGATTAAACAGATAGGGGTGGTTGTTGGCGCTCCAGGAGATACAGAGAGGGGGTGGCTTGTCGGGACTGGAGATTACACAGAAATTGGTGGGAGTTGGAACTATAGAAGTTTTAGAGAAAGGGGTGGGGGTTTGGCCCTGGATATTACACAGATGGGGTGCTATCTGGGGCTACAGGAACTTATAGAGAAAGGGAGCTTTGGAGGAACTGGGGATTACACATATTGGGGTGGTAGTTGGAGTTGCAGGAGTTTATAGAGAAAGGGAAGATTGTTGGTGCTGGCAATTACAGTGACATGGATAATAGTTGGAGCTGCAGGAGTGAGTGAGATAGGGAGATTTGAAGGGACTGGATCAGTGCACACAGCCAGGGAGAAGTGGAGGGATTGGAGGAGCCAGATATACTGAGGGTTTTAGGGCTGCAGGAGTTCAGAGAGTTAGTGAGGACTGTGAATGCAGGTTGCAGCATTCCCATCAGTTACACAGAGATGTGGAGTGCTGTTCAAGAGGAGGTTACAGAAATCAACAGTGTTGCAGATACTGGAAGATATTACAAAGACAGTGAGCTGTAGTATTTGAGGAGGCTACAGCAACAGGATGCATTGAGGAGTTAGAGGCTGCTACAGGTATTAAACATGCTGCAAAAAATCAATAGCCTTACATCGATCAGGGGGATTTGAAAAACTGGAGAAAAAGAATTGCAGCGACTGAAGAATGTTACAGAGAATGGGAGTAACACATGAGTTAGAGGAGGTATAACAGGGATGACCTGTAGGCAATGGAGTAATGGAAGATACAGGGTGATCTGAAGGGGTTTCAGGTGATCAAAAGGAGAGTTAGGCTTTTCAGTGTCGGACTGGGGCAGTTTACGCAGATAGGGAGTAATTTATGGAACGTTGCTATTTACAGAGATTAAGAGAGTTGTATAGAATTGAGGAATGAACAGAGGTATGGACGTTCATGAAGACCTTTATTGATGTCGGATGCTGAGGTTCTGGAAATTAAATGGAACGGCAAGCTGGACAATCTGTCAGAGCTTACAGAGACAGGCACAGCAATAGAGCCTGGAGACACTAACACAGGTAGGAACATTGCAGACACTGGAGGAGGTTTCTGCTTTAGGGATGGTTGTAGGGGAGTGTAACGTTTACACAGAGAGGGGTATAAGAGCTGGAGAAGCTTATGGAGATGATTAGATTGGTGGGGAGACAGGAGGAGCTTACATTGACAGGACGGATGATAGCGAGGGGAGGATGTTACAGAGATAGTAAGTCTTGCAGAAACTGATCAGGAGAGTCACAAGCATTGGAGTTGGTTCCACAGATCGGGGCGTTGTATGGACCTGAGAGGATTAGGCAGATCGGGAGGATTGTAGGATGTTCACATTTTCAGATTGTTTCAGGACTGGAAAAGGTTACCCAGTTAAGGAGGGATGTTGGAGCTGTGGGAGTTCACAGAGTCTCGGAGGTTTGAATGGTTTGGGGCTGTTTATGGATAGAGGGATATATTTAGGGACAGTAATATGAACGCAGAGGGAGAGATTAGATTAGACTCCCTACAGCGTGGGAACAGGTAATTCTGCCCAACAAGTCCACACTGACCCTTCAAACAGTAACCCACCCAGACCCACTTCTATCTGACAATGCACCTAACACTATAGACAACTTAGAATGGCCAATCCACCTGTCCTGCACATCTATGGACTGTGGGAGGAAACCGGAGCACCCGGAGGAAACCCACGCAAACACAGCGAGACAGTGAAAACTCCACACAGTCACCCAACGCTGGAATCGAACCTGGGTCCCTGGTACTGTGAGGCACCATTGGTCATCACTGAGCCACCGTGCTGCCCTAAATTGCAGAATTACACAGGAGAGAATGTTTGAGGTGCTGGTAGGGCTGCAGGGAGTGGAGGATCAAACAGAGATGTGGAGTGCTGATGTGGCTTGAAATGTGTATGGAGGTGTTTATATAGATATGATGGTCAGTAGGGATGGGAGAAGGTTACTGAGGTCGTGTGGTGCTATAGGCCAGGAGGCAGGAGTGTTATAGGGCCTGCAGAAGGTTACAGTGATATCATGTTCTCCTGGGGCTTGAGGAAGGTCCACAGGTGGGTATTTCGGTCCAGACTGGAGGATTTTACAGAGATGGGTGCACTGTAAGTATTGTGGAAGACTACAGAAATAGGGATTATTGTGCTGAGTGCAGGATGTGATTAATGAGATTTGGCATGTTATCTACACTGGAGCAAGTTACATACAGGGAGAGTCGTCAGCATCGGAGTAGGTTTCAAATATACAGTGGGAATATGGGAGGGGTGGAGGTTACAGAAATAGGAAATTTTCTGGGAATTACAAGCATTCAAGACACTGGCGCAAATGAGTTGCACTGAAAGGCATGTGTCCTTGCTGTATGACTATCACATGACAAGAGACAGTGTGAGAGGTGGAATAGAGAACAGAAAGATCCCAGGTTTCAATACCAACTCCTTGGCGGGGAGGGGGGAGGCCTGATTTCCCATCTGTTGCACTAATCCTCACTAAGACAGCACAAGCCTGGATTGATAACTGTCAGCTTCCTATATTGACACAGGAAGGCTCAGTACTGCAGAGATGAAAGTTAACAAGAGGGTGGGGATTGAGCCTGGGACCATTCTGCTCTGTGTTTGTTCTTCAACACTGTATCTATGTCACGTAATCTGGACCAAAGTTCGATCCCTTAAATATTCTCTGCACTGTTCACTGTGAGTGATCTTATCGATCTGCAGGATTTACTGAAGGCTTCATATCTCACTCTCCATTTCTCTGGCTGACCAACTGTCTTCAGTGTGGTGATGAATGAAATAGGAATTGGGAATTCTGCTGAGTCAGAAATATCCTGATTACCTACAGGAGACAGAGGAATAGAAAGAATGGGAAAATCGACTGACGCAGGGAGGGTTACACATGGAGAATAGCACTGAGACCCACAGAGATCTGGAAAATCCCAGTTTCCATTCCTGGCCTGCGCTGCTGTGTCTCTCTGGAGTGGAGAATACGATTGGCTCAGGAACTGGAGTAGCTGCACAAGTTGCAGTCACCATCATCAATTAAACCTCACAGTGAGGGATACCACATGGAGAGATACTGAGTGATGCCACCAGAGTGCAGGAAGGCACCACGATCAAACCACGGTCACGAGTAAGGTGCTCTGGGATCAGTACTCAGGGATGAGGCAGCTATCAGTGGGCCAGGCAATGGCCTCGCGTTACTCTCACTCGACCGTTCATCCAGAATTTAATGCCAGTTGCAGGGATATCCATCTGACTACCTAATACCCTTTATGTAAGTAAATCTGTTATAGGCTGCCGGTCTGGCCTACATATGAACCCAGAACCAGAGCAATGGGTTTGAATCTCAAATGCCCTCTGTAATGGTCTGGCAAGCCACTCAGCTCTACGACTGGTCAGGGTGGGCATGCGATGCTGGCCAGCCAGAGACAGCAACATCCCATGAGTGCATCAAAACCAATCCTGCTGGCAGCAGTGTCCTGCCCAATCATGTCGATGGGTTTATGGACAGGGCTTTAAACTGACAGAGAGGATGCAGGGACAGGGTTCAAGTGAAATCAGCTTTCAAGATCCAAAGAGAAAATGTGAAGCATCGGAACAGTGTGGGAATTTGGCTGAAGACAAGCAGAAAGGAACAGGAAGGGACAGAGTTGAATTAAAACTGTACACCAGCGATTAGGATTGTGGCATGACATTGTGGGAAAATGTAAATTATTATGTTGTTGTTTTAGTGGAATGGACAAAGTAACTGCAATAAGGTGACTTGTGACACTAAGAAAAATGAGATTTCGTCAGCAGACAGACGTGATTACATGGTGAACATAAGGTGGAACATAAATATTCAACTGTGAATAACCTTACAGATCTCAGGCAGAATGGTAAGGCAAGATGGGAACCCTGACACTAATGGATAACAAATGTATTACAGAGAAAGCATGTGGCCTCAGATTATGCAGCTGAATCAGCCTAAATGCAAATTCTGGGTGCCACGTGTCAAAAACAAAAGCAAGAGAACAGTTTTTAAACTGCCGTGCCGTATTTCGTTGCTCATCCCTGCATTAAACAGGAATTAATTGCACTTCGTAACAAAGGTGGTGTGATGATTTTGGGAGATTTCAATGCTTGTATTATCTGGTACAGGCACATTGGCAAGAGTGATATTATCGTGGATTCTCTTTGAATGCTTTAGTCAGTATTTCTTGGAATAACACATTGTTCAACTGGGTAGGGATGTAACTATCTCAGATCGACCATTGTGTGATGAAGCTGAGTGAGTGAGAAATATTGCACTGAGAACCTCCAAGAAATTATACCAGAATTGTAAGAGATTATGACATTTTAAAATGACCATAAGCACACCCGAGCATCAGTGCCAAAGCCAATTACATAATTTTGAGAGAGAACTGATCAAGGTAAACAGGTGAAACAGACTGAAATGGCAGACTGTAAATGAACAGTGGAAACCATTTAGAGCGAGAGAGTCCTAGAGACGTACAGCACATAAACGGACCCTTCAGTCCAACTCATCCATGCCACCCAGATATCCTATCATAATCTCGTCCCATCTGCCAGCACTGGACACATATCCCACTAAACTCTTTTTATTCATGTGCTAATACAGATGCCTTTTGAATGCTGCAATTGTTCCAGCCTCCACCACTTCCTCTAGCCGTACATTCCATACATACAGCACACTCTGCGTGAAAAGGTTGCCCACTGGGTCCCTTTTAAATCTTTCATCTCTCACCCTAAACCTATGCCCTCTCGCTCTGGGCTCCACCATCCCATGGAGAAGACCTTGTCTGTTTATCCTATCCATGCCCCTCATGATTTTATATACCTCATGAATGTCACCCCTCAGCCTCTGACGCTCCAGGGAAAACAGACCCAGTCGTTTCAGCCTCTCCTGATAGCTCAAATAGTCTAACCCTCGCAACATCCTTGTAAAAGATTTTTGAACACGTTCAAGTTTCACAACATCTTTCCAATAGTAAGAAGACCAAAACTGCATGTAATATTCCAAAAGTGGCCTAACCAGTGTCCTGCACAGCTGCAACACGACCTCCAAACTCCTGTACTCATGATCTGACCAATAAAGGAAAGCATACCATACACCTTCTTCACTATCCGCTTACCTGCGACTCTACTTTCATGGGGCTATCAACTCCAAGATCTCTTTGTTCATCAACACTCCCTAGACCCTTCCCATTAAGTGTATAAGTCCTGCTCAGATGTGCTTTCCCAAAATGCAGCACCTCACATTTCTCTAAATTAAACTCCATCTGTCAGCCCTCAGCCCATTTGCCCATCTGATCCAGATCCCGTTGTAATCTGAGGCAACCTTCTTCGCTGTCCACTATATCTCACATTTTGGAGCAATCTGCAAACTTATTAACGGAACCTACTACGTTCATGTCCAATCATTTATATAATGACGAAAAGTAGTGGACCCAGCCCCGATCCTTGTGGCAAACCATCGGCCTCCAGTGTGAAAAGCAACCATCCGCCACCACCCTCTGTCTTCTACTTTTGAACCAGTTCTCTAGCCAAACGGTTAGTTCTCCCTGTATTCCATGAGATCTAACCTTGCTAACCAACCTCCAATGAGAAACCATTTCAAGCACCTCACTGAAGTCCATAAAGATCACATCCAATGATTGGCCCTCATCAATTCTTTTTGTTACTTCTTCAAAAAACGCAATCAATCTCTAGAGACATGATTTCCAACACACAAAGCCATGCTAACTATCCCTAGTCACTCCTTGCTTTTCCAAATACGTGAAAATCCTAAATCGCAGGATTCCCTTCAACAATTTACCCACTACTGATATCAGGCTCACTGGTCTATAGGTCGATAGCTTTCGCCTACCACCTTTCTTAAATGGTGGTACCACGTTAGCCAACCTCCAAAATTCAAGCACCTCTCCTGTAATGATCGATTATACAAATTTCTCAGCAAGGCGCCCATCAATCACTTCCTTAGCTTCCCACAGAGTTCCAAGGTACACCTAATCAGTTCCTGGGGATCTATCCACTTTTATGTGTTTCAAGATATCCAGAACCTCCTCCTTTTTAATATGGACATTTTCAAGTTATCACCATCTATTTCCCCACATTCTATACGTTCCATTTCCTTCGCCACTGTAAACATGATGCAAAACACTAGGTTTAATATCGCTCCCATCTCCACCGACTGTACACAAAGTCTACCTTGCTGATCTTTGAGGAGCCCTATTTTCTCCCTCCTTACCCTTTTGTCCTTTATGCATTTATAAAAACCCTTTGGATTCTCCTTTACCCTATTTGTCAAAGCAAACTCATGTCCCCTTTTTACCTTCCTGATTACCTTCTTAATTACACTCCTCCTGCCTTTATAGTCTGAGGATTCTCTTGATTTCTCGTGTCTATACCTGACAAATGTTTCCTTCTTTTTCTTAACCAAAAGCTTAGTTCTCTCGTCATCCAGCAAACCGTACAACCACCAACATTTCCTTCCACCCGAACAGGAATTCTTTTTACTGTCTCTGGAACGCCGTAATCTCATTTTTGAAGGCATCCCATCTTCCAATAATACAGGTTTCATTCTCCCAATCGCCAATTCATGCATCTGACGAAACTGCCATTTGAAAATAATGAAAAAATAAAGCACATTCTAAACGAAGGCTTTGATGAGATGAGCTCTGGTCAGCCATGTAGATCTGGAGGTTACCAGATGCACGGAGAGTGCTTTCTACCAGAGCAGCACTAGGTCAGCATCAGACACATAGACAGAATGGGCAACTAGATTCACATCTGAACTCACATCTCCCAGCCTGGCAATCTGAAGCTATGCACAGCTATTCTGGTAAACAACTCCAAAGTTAGGTCATCAAGATCGGCCCAGTAATCTAATCAAAAATAAATCAGTCATTAAGAATAAAATATCCTTCAGGTTCCACAACACATTCCCGGTCCCATCCTGCAGGTTCTATGAATCTCGCTCCCTCTAACCTGCTTCAGGATCCCTATCCCCTCCGACAATTGTTCCATCCTCCAGGGTTTTCAGCCTTTCCTACCTCGCAACATGGCCTGGAATCTAAAACTCTTCCTTCCTCTGCAATGTTCCCCGGAAGGTCACTAGATTATGGTGGAGGTTAGAGTTAGGGAGGGATAGCAGGCTGGAGGATTTTACAATTATGAGTAATATTGAAGTGGCTAAAATTGGCTTCGGTAATTTTGAGGGTTCACGCCAATAAAGGAGGTTACAGAGCTAAGGAGGATTGTAGGGACGGGAAGACGTTTCAGAGTTTATGGGGTTTGTGGGGACTGGAGGAAAGTACCAAAGCAGGGAGGGTTTAAGATTGAAGGTGTCTGCTGATAACCTCTACTGTGTTAAAGGCAAGATTCTTGGTGGTGTGGAGTAACAGAAGAATCTTGGGGTCCACGTCCATAGATCCTTCAAAGATGCCAGCCGTGTTGAAAGGGGTGGTAAGAAGGCGTGCGATGTCTTAGCATTCATTAGCAAGGGGATTGAGTTTAAGACCTGTGACGTGAGACTGCAGCTCCATATAGCCCTGGTTAGTCCACTCTTGGAATATTGTGTTATGTTCTACTCGAGTCATTATAGGAAAGATGTTGAAGCTTTGAAGACGGCGCGGAAGAGATTTATCAGCAAGTTTTCTGGATTGGAGGGTAGGTCTAATGAAGAAATGTTGGGGAAGCCAGGGCTTTTCTCATTGGAATGAAAAAGGATGAGAACTGACTAGATGGAGATGTACGAGATGATGAGAGGGATACATAGAGTGGATAGCCCGAGAATGTTCCCATTGTGAAAATAGCTATAACGATGGAACATAATTTTAATATAATTGGAGGAAGGTTTAGGGGAGATGTCAGAGGTAGGTACTTTACACAGAGAGTGGTGAGTATGTGGAATGCAATGCCAGTGTTGGTGGTACAGACAGTTACATTAGGGACATTTCATTAACTTTTGGATATGCACATGGATGAGAGTAAAATGAATTTCTCAAAATGGAGACCTGTGCCCTGTGGTGTTCCACGGGTATCCGTGCTGGGTCCACTGTTGCTTGTGATATACATAAATGATTTGGAGGAAGGTATCGGTTTCCTGATTACCAAGTTTGGAGATGACAGTAAGATTGGTGGAGTAACAGATAGTGAAGAAGACCGTCAGAGAATACAGCAGTGTATAGATCGATTGGAGAGATTGGCAGAGAAATGGCAGATGGGGAGTTCAATGCAGGCAAATGCGAGGTGATGCATTTCAGAAGATCCAATTCAAGAGCAAACTAAATGGAAAAGTCATGGGGAAATCTGACGTACAGAGGGATCTGGGTATTCAGGTTCCTTGAAGGTGACAACGCAGTTCAGTAAAGTGATCAAGGTGGCATACAGCATGCTTTCCTTCACTGGATGTGATATTGAGTAAAAGAGTTGGCAGGTCATGTCACAGTTCTATTGGATTTTGGTTTGACAACATTTGGAATACTACATGCAGGTCTGCTCACCACATTACCAAAAGGATGTGGATGCTTTGGAGAGGGTGCAGAGGATGTTCACCCGAATGTTGTCTGGAATGGAAGAGGCCAACTTTGATGAAAGTTTGAATAGATTCAGATGATTTTCATTAGAAAGACAAAGGTTTACTGGGGACCTGATTGAGGTCTACAAAATCATGTGATGTACAGACAAGGTGGATAGCATGAAGCTTATTTTTCCCCCAGAGTGCAGTGAATGGAGCAAATGACAAAGATAAAGTGGATTGTGTAGACTGGAGGACCAAACAGAGATATGGAGGGTAGTTGTGACTGAAGATGTTTATAGATATAGGAAGGTTTACTTCTGCAGATTATTTAGATTTGGAGGTGTGACAGATTTTCCAGAAGGGCAGTAATTTTGGTTGGAGACAGTTTCACAGATAAGGGAGCATTAGTAACCTCCTCCATTTTGGTCAAAGTGGGAAGGGTTGTAGGGGAGGATGACGTTTCTACAGATAGGGGTGTAATAGCTGGAGAAGATTATGGAGGTGAGTAAATGCATGGAGATGCAGGAGGAATTACATTGATAGGGTGGGTGCTAGCGACAGGAGGATGTCACACAGATAGTGAATCTTGTCGGAACTGGATTGGGAGAATCACAGGCTTTTAGTGGGTTCTGCAGATCGGGAATGCTGCAGGCACCTGAAAGGATTGTCGAGTCTCCAGCGAGTGATCTTGTCTTTAGGACTGGAAGAGGTTACGTAGATATAGAAAATTTGAAGACAATGTATGCTGTTTTCTTTTTCTTGAACAGAGCCTCAGTATCCCTCATGAGCCAGGGATCGCTAAACCTGCCAGCTTTTCCCTTCACTCTAACAGAGACGCATTGGCCCTGGATTCTTGAGATCACACTTTTAAAAGCCTCTCATTTGTCAATCATTCCTTTTCCTCCAAACAGACTCACCCAATTGATGGGAGCATGATGTGGAGGAGCCGATGTTGGATGGGGGTGTTCAAAGTTAAAAATCACACAACACCAGCTGACAGTGGAATAGGTTTATATGGAGCCACTCGGTATCAGAGCGCTGATTCTTCATCAGGTGGTTGTGGAGCCCAATCATAAGGCACAGAATTTATAGCAACAGGATAACAGTGTCATGGAATGTAATACCAAACACAATTAGTTTAGTTTTCATATTTTAGAATCATCACCTGCACTTCGAAAGCTAGTGCTTTGAAATAAACATGTTGGAGCATAACCTGGTGTTGTGTGATCTTTAACTCACCCAATCGACATCTGCTCGATCCTGCCAAATGGCCCCAAACCTGTCCCTGCTCCAGTTAAAGACATTAATCTGTGGACCTTTCTGATCTTTTTCCATAACTTTGTTAAAATTAAGACAGTTGTGTTCACTGGACCCAAAGACCTCTCCAACTGACACTTCAGTCACTTGCCGGACCTCGGTTTCTGAGGGGAGGTCCAGTTTTGCACCTGTCTGAGTAGAGTAGGGCCCTCTCCATATTGATATATAAAGCTTCCTTGGACACATTTGACAAACTCCACCCCATTCGGGCCTTTTCCACTCCGGATGGCCCAGTCAATAAAGGGGAACTTAAAATCTCCAAACAACACTACTGTATTATTTCTATAGGTACCTGCAATCTCTCCCCATATCTGCCCCTTTAGTACCCGCTGGTTATTTGGGGGTCTATAACACCATCCCAGCAGACTGACCATCCCCTTTCTGTTTCTAACTTTTCACCATATGACCTCATTTGATCACGTCGAAAAGAGTAGCCTCTCTAAGCACAGTTGTTATATCCTCCCTTATCAAAAGTTCAGCTCCTCCTCCTCCTCACTTACTGCCTCTCTCTCCCGCCTGTAGCTTATGAATACTGGAACACTGAGCTGCCACTCCAGCCCTTGTCTCAGCCATGTTTCTGTTATGGCAATAATATCCCAGTCCCCAGAGTCAGTCCATGATCTGAGCTCGTCTGTCTTACCAGTCAGGCCTCACGCATTGAAATGAATGTCCTTTAAACCCGAAGTATTTTCCCTTTCTTGACTGTGCCCTGGGATATTCATTTTGGAAACTTGCTCTTGATGGCTGATGCATATTTCCCTTGACTGATCGATGGTACCTCTATTATTCAGAGTCCAAACCCCCTGTCAAACTAGTTTAAATCCTCCCTGCATAACACTGGCAAATCTCCCTGCAGTCCAGAGGTTTTAACAATTGATTATTGAGGGTATTCGCAGGTAAAGGGACGTCAGGCAGGTGGGAAGCTTTTAAAAGAGAGATAAAATGAGAGTTCAGGGCCAGCATATTCCTGTTAGTCTGAAGGACAATGCCGATCACAAGTAGGAAACACTGGATGATTTGGGGTTATTAAGGCTCTGTTCAAGAAAAGGGGGCACGTGTCACATCTAGCCAGCTGGATTAAGGGAATCCATTGAGGAACATTGCGGGTGGAGTAATTCACTTAAAAGGGAAATGAGGAGGGCTCAAAGGGGACCACAGAAAGCTCTGGCAGATCAGGCTGAGGAAAATGCAAAGACAGTCTACAAGTACATTAACAACAGAAGATTAACTAGGAGCAGAATATGGATAAATATGGCCATTCAAGTGTAGAATCACAGGAGCTGGGCGAAATCCTAAATGACCATTTCACGTCAGAACCTACTGTGGACAATGACTAGCAAACAAAGGGAAACAAACAGTGATGGCTTGTAAAGAGTCCCTATTACAGAAGAGGTCTGAGAACACAAATGTAGAGAAAGCCCTAGATCCTAAACAAGTGTATCCCAGAATATTGTGACAAAGTAGTGCAGGGGATTGAGCAGGGATATTTGTGTCATTGTCTTTCGCATTTCCACTGGGTTGAGGTGGCTGAAGGGTGAAAACCATGAAGGGCACAGGTAAGTTGATTAGCCAACGTCTTTATCCCAGGGGTAATGAAGTTCAGTACTAGATGGGATTGACGTGCAGAAGGAGAAGGTGTTAGCAATTCTGGGAAGTGTAGGAAAACAGTCCCATGGGCCAGAATGGATTTATCATGAGACTCTGGAAAGCCAGGAAGGAGACTGCCAAGCCTTTGGCTTTGATCGTTAAGACATCAGTGTGTAGAGGAATCGTGCTAGAAGACTGGAGGACAGCAAATGTTGTCCCCTTGTCCGAGAAGGGGAATAGAGATAACCATGAGTAATTATAGACCCGGAGCCTTACTTCGACTCTGGGTAAAGTGTTGGGAAGGCTTGTATAAGGTAGCATTTATAATCAGCTGGAGATGAATAAGTTGATTAGGGATAGTCAGCATGGGTTTCTGAAGGGTCGGTCATGCCTCACAAACCGTATTTACTTCTTTGAGATGGTGAACAAAGAGGTGGATGAGGATAAAGCAGTTGGTGTGTATATAGATTACAGTAAGGCGTTTGTTCAGGTTTCCCACGGTAGGCTATTGCCGACAATTCAAAGGCATGGGATTGAGGGTGATTTTTGCTGTTAGGATTGGATAATTGGCTCGCTGAAAGAAAACAGAGGGTCGTTGTTGAAGTGAAATACTCATGCTAGAGTTCACTTACTATTTGGAACTGCCAGGATCTGTTTTGGAACCATTATTGTTTGTCATTTATACAAATGACTTGGGTGAGAGCATTGAAGAATGCGTTAGCAAATTTGCGGATAACACTCAGGTCCGTAGAGTTGTGGATAGTGACGAAGGATGTTGTAGGTTACAGGGAAGCATAGATAAGCTGCAGAACTGGACTGTGATTTTGCAAATGGCGTTTAATGTGGAAAAGTGTGAGGTGATTCACTTTGGAAGAAGTAAGAGAAACATAGAGTACTGGGCTAATGGTAAGATTCTTAGTGGTGTAGATGAACAGAGACATCTCTCTGCCCATGTACATAGATCCTTGAAAGTTGCCACCCAGGTTGATAGGGTTGTGAGGAAGGCATTCGGCGTGTGAGTTTTTATTGGTACAATCATGAAGTTTCGGAACCATGAGATAGTGCTGCAGCTGAACGAAACGCTGGTGCGTCCACATTTTGAGTGTTACCTATGGCTCAGGTCACCGTATTAGAGGACGGATGTGAAAGATTTGGGAAGGGTTCAGAGGTGATTTACTAGGGTTTTACCAAGTCTGGAGGGAAGGTCTTATGACTCAGGCTGAGTGATTTGAATCTGTTTTTGTTCAGGAGAAGACGTTTGAGACCAATTAATTTAAACATACAAGATTATCAGAGGGTTAGATAGGTTGGATAGTGAGAGCCTTTTACCTCAGTTGGCGATGCCTAGCACGACGGGTGATAGCTTTAAATTGAGGAAGATATTAATATTAATAAATAGATATAGGACAGATGCGAGAGGTAGGTTCTTTACTCAGAATAGTAGGTGCATGGAATTCATTGTCTGCAACAGTAGTAGACTCGCCAACTTCAAGCACATTTAAACGGTCATTGGACAGGCATATGGATGAGAATGGAATAGAGAAGGTTAGATGGGCTGCACATTGGTTCCACAGGTTGGTGCAACATCGAGAGCCGAAGGGCCTGTACCGCACTTCCATGTTCTGTGTTCTGTCTTCTAGAGGGCATAAGTGTGAGATGGGAGAGAAAAAAACTGAAAAGGCATTAGAGGAGAAGATTTTTCACTCAGAGGATAGTGAACGTATGGAATGAGCTTCCGGGGAAGTGGGAGAAAAAAGTACAATAATGACATGTGAATGACATTTGGGCAGGTACAGAGAGAGGAGAAGGTTTGAAGGGATTTGTCTCATATGCAGGGAAACGTGACTCATTCAGGGACTCTGATCAGCATGGGCTAGTTGGATCGAAGGAACCGATTCCATGCTGCATGACACTGTTCCAGGTATTGGAGGAGGAGACTAATCGAGATAAGGCATGTTATAGACACTGAAGCAAGTTACAGCGATTGGGCTGGTAGTCTGGAATGCAGTATATTTCAAATATGTGTAGGGACTATCAGGAAGGGAGGAGGTTACTGGAAATGGAACTCTTATAGTAGTTACAAATCATTGAAGACACTGGTCCACAAGACATGCCACAGATACAGTGTTGCAGAGAAGTGAGTCTCAGTACAACAGAACTTACAATAGGGGTGGGGATTGAGCCTGGAGTGTGTCTGTACTGTGCTCCCCCTCCAACACTGTACCTGTGTCATGTTTTGTTAGTCAATGTTTGGAGCTCTCTCATTGCTCTCTGCTCTGTTCACTGTGAGTGATCTTACCTCACTGCAGGATTTATTGGAAGACCCAGACCTCCCTACCCTTTGTCTCTCTGGCTGACCAACCATCTTCAATGTGGTGATGGACGACACACCCAGAAGCTGGGAAGTCCACTGAGTCAGGAAATACCTGAGAACCTACAGGAGACAGAGGAAAAGACAGAACGGGAAATTAGACTGATGTAGTGAGGATTACACATGGAGAATGGCACTGAGTCCCACAGAGATCTGGAAAAATCCCAGTCTCCAGCCCTGGCCTGTGCTGCTGTGTCTCTCTGGAGTGGATAATCTTGTTAGCTCAGGATCTGGAGTAGCTGCAAGAGCGAGAGGCATTGACAGAGGGATATCACATGGAGAGTTACTGAGTGATATCACCAGAGTGCAGGAAGGTGTGAGGATCAAAACGTTGTATATGAAGAATGGGTTTAGCTTCATGGTGCACTGGTAGAACTTGTCAGGGATGAGTAACCTGAGGGAAGGTGAAGTGATGGCCAAGTGGTATTATTGTATCCAAAACCTCAGCCAATGTTCAAGGGAGTCAGGTTTGAATCCCAAAATCTGAAATGGTGCAATTTTAAATCAAGAACATTTAACAATTGCAATTAACAATCCATGAGTAAGCATGAAACCATTGCTGATGTCGAAAATAACCTTTGTTCATCAAAAAGACACTTGTTCTTCAGAGATGGATATCTGCCCATCCTCACATGTGCTCACACGATTTACCCACAGCAAAGTATTTAGCTCTCAATTGCCCTCTGAAATGGCCAAGCAAGCTACTCAGCTCAAGGGTAGCTAGGTCTGAGCAACAAATGCTGACCAGCCAGATACACCCACATCCCACGATTAAATTAAAACAATCCCATTTCACTGGGCCCCAAGGGAAACATATGTATCCAGAGAGATAGGTTTCCCTGTCCCATGCATTTGTAATTTCTGAATGGTTAGAGGTAATGAGGTGCTGTATGAAAGGATGGAGAAGTGCTGTGGGGACTGCAGAAGGTTACAGTGATATCATGTGCTGGAGAGGCTTCAGGGTAGATTGGTAAGGGTTGGATGTGCTGGACAAGATGACACACCTAATGATTTTTGTAGCATTTTGGGGATAGTGGACATAACACTAAGTTTTAAAGTCATTTTGAAAAGAGATAAAAATAGTGCAGATGTGAAGAGGCCAAATTTGGAGAAGCCCCCAATTGTTAAAATATCACTGTCACTGGGCATTATCACGATCATGACACAGCACCTGGCAAACACAGACTGGGAGGAACTATTTGCAGTTGGGCTCATATTCGGAAAAAGTAAGTATGTTAAAGTGGTACAGTGACAATTCAGGGCAGGTTTGGTCCCCGATGAGTGAATGTCAAAGGCAGTAACTCCAGCGAATACTGATCAAGTGATACCGTGAGCTGGATAAAGATGTACACTGCGAAAAAATAGGCAAAGCCCTTCAAAAGTATAGAAAGTGCAAGGGGGTCCTTCAAATTGAGGATCAAAGAATGGACATGAAATATCCTTGGCAGATACTTTTAAGGAAGGCGACAAGGTATTTGATCAGTACAGTTCGAGGGTTGCTCATGTTAGAAACCAAAGGAACAATCTGTACATGGAGCCAGAGGAAGTAGGTGAGGTCTTCAATAAATGCCTTCCGTCCTTATTAACACAGGGGAAACGCATTGTAGCCAAGGATTTCAGTTGAGGATGGTGAGGTTCTCGAACATGTATCGACCAATAAGGAGGGGGTATTAAATATTTTCACAGGCATAAAGGTGGATAACCCCCCAGTGTCCAATGAAATATATCCCAGGCTGCTATGGGAAGTAAGGGAGGAGATTGCTGGCGCCCTAGTGGATATATTTAATACTTTGCTGGCCACGGGTGAAGTGATGAATGACTGGAGGATCGCTAATGTGGTTCCTTTGTTCAATAAGAGCAATAGGAAGAGGCCAGATAATTTCAGAGCGGAGAGTCTGACAGCAGGAGGAGGGAAATTATTGGAAAATATTCTGAGGATGAATCAAAACTTGCAACCGTAAGGCTCAACTCGGCTGCGTCATCATGGATTTGGTAGAGGAAGATATCGCCTCAGAATTCAGTTGCGTTTTTTGATTTGGTCTCTCAAAATACTGAGGAGGGCATTGCAGATGATGTGGTTTACATGAACCTGAATAAGGCCTTTTACAAGGTCCCAAATGGAAGGCTGGTCCAAAAGGGAAGAGCCCATGGGATTCAAGGCAAACTGGTAAATTGGATACAAAATTGGGTGATAAACTTCTTCGTATTTGAATTCTTTCACCAGCGGTTGTACCATGGGGATCTGTGCAGGAATTGTTGATTCTTCTGTGGAATAATAACTTCAATGTGAAGCATAAGGTGTCATTATTCGGTTTGCAGATGACACGAAAGGTGACGGTGTTGTTCACAGTGAGGGGGGATGGTCTCTAGATACAGTCTAATGACGATCAGATGATAATCTGAACAGAGTTTAGTACTGGTCAGTGTCAGGTCATACCCTGTGGGAGGTATGATAAGCGAACGAAAGACCTAATGAATGCTCGATCCTTGCCGAGTACTGAGTAACAAAGGGATCTTAGTGGACGTATGCCTAGATCCCTGAAGGTGTCAACACAGGGAGACAGGGTGGAAAAGGCACATGAACTGGGAGCGGCAGATGGCCCCATACCCTGGTGGGGCGAGTTGCTTGAGAGGATATAAACTAACCTGGCAGGGTGTTGGAACTTAAACAGCCGTAAGGCCAGAATGAAGATTGAGGCCAGTGCACAAGTTAAAGAGAAAGAACATTCAACAGACAAGGTAAGCAAGAACTTCGCAGGGAATGTGGAGAAGCTAATAATTAAACTTCATTTATTTCAATGAAAGACGCCTGGCAGATGAACTCAGGGCATGGATTGAAACATGGGACTGGGATATTATAGCAATTGCAGAAACACAGCTGAGGAAGGGGCAGGAATTGCAGCTCAATGTTTTAAGGTAGAGATGCTACAGGAAGCTTGGAAGGGGAGGCCAGAGAGGACGTGTGGTAGTGGGTTTTAGAGAGGATATTCCTGTGAGATCGCCCAGCGAAGCTGTTCTAGTGGAACTGAGAAATAAAAATGGGTCATCACTTTGATACGATTGTCCTACGAACCACGAATAAGCCGTGGCTGACTGTGGAACAAATATGTCGGAAGATCCCAAATATCAGTCAAAATACTAGGGCTGTTATGGTTCGGGTTTTTAAACTTTCTAAAAATGGACTGGGACTGCCAGTGTTCAGTGTTTTCAAGGGAGGAATTTGGAAATTGCATTCCATGAAAACTCCCAATCATTTTGCAAATGTCCTGATTAGGTAAAGGGGCAAATACTGACCTCCCCTTGGGAAACAAAGTAGGGAAAGGGACTGAGGTGTTAGTGGGAAAGCATTTTGCCAAAGTGACAACAGTTCTATTAGTTTGAAAATAGCAATGGAAAAGGACTGGCCGGGTCCACAAGTTCAAGTTATAAAATGGGGCCAGACCAATCTTGATAGTCTTAACCAGGAACTTTGAAAACGTGATTGGTGTGTCTATTTGCAGGGAAAGAGAAGTCGGCAAATAAGAATATTTTAAAAGTGAGATAAATTCAGTGTTCAACGCCAGCATGTTCCTGTTAGTGTGCAGCTCAATTCTGACAACATTAGGAAACACTGGTTGTCTATTGACGGTCTGGTCAAGGAAAAGGGGGCACGTGTCAGGAATAGCCAGCTGGATCAAGGGAATCCCTGAGGAGCATAGGGGCTGTAGGAATACACTTCGGGTGGAAATCAGGAATACAGAAAGGGCACTTGAAATAGCCTCAGCAGAGAAAGATAAGAAGAATCCAAAAGTGATTGTGCAAATATATTAAGAATATACAAGTAAGTCGAGGAACTGCAGGATATGACTAAGTCCCAAAACAAGTTTTTCACTCCAGAACCTACTATGGACAAAGACTGGGGAACTCAGGGAACAATTGGAGGTCTCTGCAATTCCAGTCTCCCCGCTATAGGAAGGATGTTGTGAAACTTGAAAGGGTTTAGAAAAGGTTTACAAAACGTTGCCAGGGTTGTTGCTGAATAAACTTGGGCTATTTTCCCTGAAACATCGGAGACTGAGAGGTGACCCTACATAGGTTAATATAAACATGAGGGGCATGGATAGGGTAAACAATCAAGGTCTTTTCCCAGCGGTTGGGGAGTGAAAATCTAGAGGGCATAGGTTTAAGTGCGTCCTAAGGGACAGCTTTCACACGCACATGGCGAGATGTGTATGGAATGTGCAGAGAGAGAAAGTATTGGAGATGGATGCTATGACAACTTTTAAAAGGTATCTGGATGGGTATAAGAATTTTAATGGTTTCGAGGTCAATAGGCCAAATGCTGGTAAATGGAACGGATTTATTTCGATCTTCTCGTCAGCATAGATGAGTTGGATCGAAGGATCTGTTTCCACGCTGTACATATGTATGACTTGAAAAGAGTGCATGTTATAGAAGAGATGGTGCTGGAGGTTTTAATGCACAATGGTATGGAAAGCCCCAGGACCTCATTAAGTATATCCACAGATGATGGTTCATAGATGGAATGGACAGCCAACAGTTGGGAAATCTATTGCGTCAGGAACTTCCTGAGTACCGACAGAAGACAGAGGAATGGACAGAATGGGAAATTAGACAGATGCGGTGAGGGTTACACAGGGAAAATTGCAATGAATCCCAAAGATACCTGGGAAATTCCAAACTCCATCGCTCGCCTGTGCAGCTGCGTCTCTCTGGAGTGGAGAATTCTGTTAGTTCAGGATCCAGAGTAGCTTGCAAGAGCGAGAGGCGCTGACAGAGGCAGCAATTAGACCCACACAGGGAGGGAAACCACATGGAGAGATACTGAGTGAAATCATCAGAGAGCAGGAAGGTGTCAGGATCAAACAATCATGTTGGAAGAATGGGCTTAGCTTCATGATGCACTGGTTTCAGTGCTCAGAGATGAGCAACCAGTGAGCAGTTGAAGTGATGCCCCAGTGGTATTATTGCTAGAGCGTGTATCTAAAACCTCAACTAATGTTCAGGGGACGCAGGTTTTAATCCCACCATCAGAAGTGGTGATATTTGAAATCAATAACTTTAAAAATAGCAATTATCAATCCACAAATAAGTATTGGACCATTGCCGATGTACAAAACAACCCAAACACTTGTGCTTTCGAGAAAGACATCTGCCCATCCTCACGTGTTCTGGTCGAAATCCCCACAGCAAAGTGTTTGCCTCTCAATTACCATCTGAAATGGCCAAGCAAGTTACTCAGCTCAATGGCCGCGAGGGCTGGGCAAGAAAGGCTGGTCAGCCAGAGACACCCACATCCCATACCTGATTTTAAAAAAATCCATTAGGATGGTCCAGCTGGAATCGTGCTGCGAGCAGTGTCCTGGTCAATCATGTCGGTAGGTTTATGGACAGAGCTCTAAAATGACAGCGAAGATGCAGGGACAGAGTTCAAATGAAAGGAACTTTCCAAATCCAAAGAGAAAAGGTTAAGACATCAGAACAGCATAGGGATATGGCTGAAGACAAGCAGAAAGGATCAGTATGGGGCAGAGTTTAACTAACACTGTACATCAGCCAATAGGTATGGGACTTGAAATTGTGGGAAAGAGTAAAGTATGTATTTTTTGGAGTGGACGAAGTCTCATCAATAAGGTTTGCGACACAAAGATAAAAGGTGTTGAGACACCATGGAGATGTGGTTACAGGATGAACAAAAGTTGGACATAAATATTCAATGGTTCACAACCTTGCGGAAACTCAGGCAAACTGAGCAACACTAACAATAATGGATAACAAAGGCATTACAGAGAAATCATTTGGCCTCAGATCATGAAGTAGAGTCAGTCTGAATGTAAATTCTGGCTACTACTTGCCAAGGAGCAGCAGAACAGATTTAGCCACCGAACAGCATTTCGTTGCTCATCATGGCTTTAAGCATTGCGATAATTTAGTGAAACTTCAATATTCGTATAATCGGGACAATCACACTGACAACGGTGATATTGGAAGAGGAGTTCCGAGAATTCTTTTCAGTATTTCTTTGAGTAACACATTGTACAACTGGCTAGGGATGTCACTACCTCAGACCGACCGTTATGTGATGAAACTCCGTGAAAGATTAATGTCACCTGGACAGATCCTCTGAGAAATTGTGATAAATTGCAGGTTAAAGAAGTATAAAGGTTTAAGGTGAATCACAAAAAGGACAAGCTACAGTGAGAAACAAAAACAGCCAATGAAATGTGTTTGAGAGGAGAACTGACCAAGGTAAGCAGGCTAAACAAACAGAATTACGTGTCTGTAAATGAACAGTGGAAAATATTTGAAGTACAGTGTAAAACACGCAGCAAAAGGACATTCCATTGAAACAGACAAAACCTCAGACTTCCTGGAACTGATCCCTGCAGAACACCAATGGTCACCGAGCTCCAGGCTGAATACTTTCCATCCTTCATCACCCTCTGAGCTACAACTTCTGTATCCAGAAAGACAGGTTTCCCTGTATCCAGTGCCTCCGTAATTTCTGACTGATCCATAAACGTGTTGTGTCATACTGTCGAAGGATTCAATAAGATTTGTGAGGCATGACCTGCCCCTTACAAAGCCATGCTGACTATCTCTAATCAAACTATGAATCATAAATCCTGTCTCTCCTCACAGTCCTCCCTAATAATCTGTACACCACAGACATAAAACTGACAGTTCTGTAATTCCAAAGATTGTCCCTATTCCCTTTCCTGAACAAGGGAATAACATTTTCCTGCCTCCAACCATCTGGTATGACCAGTAGACAGTGAGGGTGCAAAGGTCGTCGCCAAAGGTGCAACAATCTCTTCCTTTGCTTCCTGTCGTGACTGTGGATGCAGCAGGTTTATCTATTCTTATGTTTTACAAAATTCTCAGCACATCCTCCTTCTTAACATCAACCTGTAAACATGTATCAGTCCTTTTCATCGTTGAATACTCTGGCATGGCTAATTCACCCAACCTGCACATTTTTCGCTGTCGGTGGAAAGCGGAGCACCGGGAGGAAACACACACTGACAATGGGAGAACATGCAAATTCCATATACAGTCGCCGGATGCTGGAATGAAAATCAGGTCCCTGGTGCTATAAGGCAGCAGTGTTAACCACGGAGACAACGTGCTGCCCCATGTAACCCTCCAGAGGTCTGTTTGATTCTTGCTTCCTCAACCATAAGTCAGCTTCCTTCTTCCTCTTGACTAGATATTCTACATCCCTTAGAAACTTGTTAAATGCTTTGCTGAAGTCCACTTGGACAACATTGACTGCTCTACATTCATCCAGCTTTTGGCAACCTCCTCATTCCTGATGAAGGGCTCCGGCCTGAAATGTCGATTTTCCTGCTCCTCAGATGCTGCCTGACCTGCTGTGCTTTTCCAGCAACACCGTCTCAAGTCTGATTTCCAGCATCTGCAGACCTCACTGTCTCCACTCCCTTGAAGAGTCAATCCAGTTTGTGAAACACTGTTATCCACTCACAAAGCCATGCTGACTATCTGTAATCAGCCCGTACCCTTCCGAATATACTTAGCTCCTTTCTCTCAGAAGCTCCTCCAACCACTTCCCCTTCACGGGGCTGTAATCTCCCGGCTTTTCCCTGCACCCTGAAATGATTGTACATCATTAGCCGCCCTCCAGTCTTCCGACACCTCACTGTATCTGTTGATAATGTAAATACCTCTGTTAGGGACACTGCAATCTCTTCCCTAGCTTCCCACAATGCTCTATGATAAACCTTTATTTGTTTTACGACTCCACCACTTCATCTTTTCCGTTGAGCATTCTTTCCAAGATATCACTATTTGTTTCCTCAAGTTCCTGAGCTTCCGTGTCTTTGTCCACAGTAAATTCTTACAACACTATTTTGTCTAATATCTCACCCATCTCCTCTGGTTCGACACATAGGTGACTTCATTGATCTTTAACGGGCCCTATTCTCGACCAGGTTACTCATTAGCCCTTCTTGAAACTTGTGCAAAGGCTTCTGATAATTCAAATAACCAATAACCTCTGTATCACCGCACCCTTATCGACTCTGCCATTTACATTCACACCAACAAATAAAATCCAACAGGCTCAATAACAAATTCTCTTTTATAATATGTGTTTCTAAGGATCCCGTTATTGTTTATTGACATATCCTTTCTAATACATTTCAGCACATTCCTGACTTACTGTCAGGCTAACACTATTTGGTTTCAGACCGACAGCAGAAAGGGTTGTGGGAGTTCTTGCTTATCAAGATGGAAGAGGTAGCTTACAGGGTCATCAGCTAATAGAGAAGGCAAATCAAATACTGCCATTTATTACAAAGGGAATGCCTTCTAAAAAAGAGTGAGATCTAGGGTAAGGTACAATCAGACCACACCTAGAATATTAAGAGCAGTCCGAGTGCTCTAAGGAACAACATTGTCACATTGGAGGCAGGCCAGAGAAGGGTCACTCGGCTGATCCTGTGAATGGAGGGATTTTCTAATGGGAAGAGATGGATTAGAATGAGGTTGAACCCATTGCCGTTCAGACGTTGAATAAACCATTCAAGATTCTGGGGGGCTTTGACAGGTTAGATGCTGGGAAGTTAGAAAACAGAGCAGTAGAGCACAGTAATAGGCCCTTCAAACCACCATGGCTGTACTGTCCATGATGCTATTCTAAACTAGTCCCATCTACCTGCACATGGTCCATATCCCACTATTCTCTGCCTGTTCATGTTTCTGTCCAAATGCCACTTCAATGCTTTGCTCATATTTCTGCTTCTCCGACCTCCCTCAGTAACTTCCACCCTCTACGTTAGAAAAACGTGCCTCACACATCTCGTTTAAACTTCCTCTTTCTCAGCTTAAACCTGTGTGCTCTAATATTTGAAACTTACACATTGGGAAAGAGACTCCGACTATCCACATGATCTGCCCCTTCCTAACTTTATTTTCCTGTACCTGGTCGCCTGTCAGCTTCTGATACTCTCACAAAACAATCCAACTTTGTTAAATTTCCTCTTATACCTAACACTCCCTTCAAAAACCTAACACGGGCAACGTGCTGATAAACCCCTTTTGTACCCTCTCCAAAGCCTCCACATCCTCCCTATTTTGTGGAGATGAGAACTGCACACAGTACTCCAAGTATGGCCAAACAGAAGTTTTATACAATTACAACATCAGATGCAAAGCTGTGACCAATGAAGGCCAGTGTTCCATTTGCTTTCCTTCCCATCTGGAACACTTCTGTTGCTATTTTCAGGGATTTACTGACTTGCACCAAGATCCTTCTGTATATTAATGTCCCTCAGGATGCGAAGTTTCTTCTTGAATTTTACATGACCTCATAATTGTCCAGCTTAAACTCTATTTGCTATTTCTCTGCACGTCTTTCCAACTGATTTGTAATCTCCTGCAACCTTGGATCTCCTTGCTCATGAACCCCAACACCACCAATTTTCATGTCATCTGCAATAATTATCTCTGTCACTTCCTTTAGTTTCAGTGGTGTGAGAATCTGCAACCGGGGGCAGAAAATCCCAGCAAGGGCTCACCCATTTAAGATGGAAATGAGGAGGAATGTCTTCATTCAGAGGATAGTGAGTCTGTGGGAATTCCTGACTGCAGGATGAAGTCGAGGCTGTGTCATTAAGAGTATTTACAGCAGAGATGGTCAGGTTTTAATTGTTCAGGGAAACAAGGGTTTTGTGGAAAAGGCAGGTAAATAGAGTAGAAAATCATCAGATCAACCATGATCTGACTGAAGGGCAGAGAATACTGAAAGGGCCAAATGGCATAATTCTGCTCCTCCATCTCATGGTCAGAACTCAAACTCAATTTGTCCTGCATAACATTATGGGGGTCGACTCACAAAACACCTTTCTAATGGAATTACTATATATTTATTATTACATAGCATTTGATCTACAAAAGACAATTTTGTTGATAAAAAAAATCATCTCGTATACAATCCAGGATTAAATCCATTATAGCCCTGATACTCATGAGTTATCCAGTCGGGATGGAGACTACTGTCACACACATTTACTCTACTGCCCTTGCAACAAGTACATTCAGTATCCTGACAGTAACCATATTGGCATTACTATCACTGGCTGGTTCCTATAAAAGAAATGCTGCTCAGGGCTGCTGCTGCTTGCATATTCTCAGCTCCACTCAGATAAGACTACAAATTTTGATCTTCACTTCCACACGAATGTCTAATTACTGCGTTCATCTCATCCTTTCTTTACAAATTGTTGGCTTTTTGCCTAGCCTCCCTCGATCCCACAAGACCCTTCAGTATACACTTCCCAGCGATGGTCATTCTGCAGCAACATCTCCGGAAAGACAGTTCCATCATATCTGTTCACTGTCATTCCATCTCCTTTATAGCGAATGCAGGGAGTCATTCCTCAGTAGTAGGGGATTGAACAGATGGATAGAGGTTACAGAGGCTCGAGGATATTCGAGTAAAACAGAATTACATCTGGTCAAGAACGCCAGTGGGACAAAGGGGTTTGTGGATTGGAGGAATTTACAGAGAGAGAGGGAGCTGGGTTAGATTCTGGAGATAGGGATAGGGACGGAGATAGGTTAGAGGCAGGCAGACTGATAGGCACAGACAGAGGGTCTTAGAGGCATAGTCATAGAGTCATAGAGGTGTACAGAATGGAAATAGACCCTTCGGTCCAACTCGTCTATGATGAACAGAGACCCCAACCCAATCTCATCCGATCTGCCAGCACCTGGCCCATATCCTTCTAAACGCCTCCAATTCATAATACCCATTCAAATGCCTCTTAAATGTTGCAACTGTACCAGCCTCCACCACTTCCTCTGGCAACTCATTCCAAACACGTACCACTCTCTTTGTGAAGAAGTTGCCCTTAGGTCTCTTTTATATCTTTCCCCTTTCACCCTAAAACTCTGCTCTCTAGTTCTGGACTCCCACACCCCAAGGAAAAGACTGTCTATGTACCCTGTCCATGCCCCTCATAATTTTGTAAACAACTATAAGGTCACCCCTCAGCCTCCGACGCTCCAAGGAAAACAGCACCATCCTGTTCAGCCTCTCCCGATAGCTCAAATACTCCAACCCTGGAAACATCCTTTTAAATCAATTCTGAACGTTTCAATTTTCACAAGTTTTTTCCGATTGGAAGGAGACCAAAATTGCACGCAATATTCCAACAGTAGCCTAACCAATGTCCCGTACACAATATGACCTCCCAACGTTTGTACTCAATACTCTGACCAATAAAGGAAAGCATACCAAACGCCTTCTTCACTATCCTATCTACCTGCGACTCCACTTTCAAGGTGCAATGAACCTGCACCCCAAGGTCTCTTTGTTCAGCAACTCTCCATAGGACCTTACCACTAAGTGTGTAAGTCCTGCAAACATTTGCTTTCAAAAATGCAGCACCTCGCATTTATCTGAATAAAACTCCATCTGCCACTTCTCATCCCATTGGCCCATCTGGTCAAGATCCTGTTGTAATCTGAGGTAACCTTCTTCACCGTCCACTACATCTCCAATTTTGGCATCATCTACAAACTTACTAACTGTACTTCTGATGCTTGCATCCAAATCATTTATGTAAATGACAAAAAGTAGAGGACCCAGCACCGATCCTTGTGGCGCTCCACTTTTCATAGGCAACCAGAATGAAAAACAACCCTCCACCACCATCCTCTGTCTTATACCTTTGAGCAAGCTCTGCATTCAGTGGCTAGTTCTCTCTGTATTCCATGAGATCTAACCTTGCTAATCAATCTCACGTGGGGAACCTTGTCGAACACCTTACTGAAGTCCATATGGATCGCATGTAGTGCTCTGCCCTCATCAATCCTCATTTTTACTTCGTCAAAAACATCAATCTAGTTTGTGAGACATGATGTCCCACACATCAAGCAATGTTGACTATCCCGAATCAGTCCTTGCCTTTCCAAATACATATAGAACCTATCCCTCAGAATTCCCTCCAAAACCTTGCCCACCACCGAGGTCAGGCTCACCGGTCTATAGTTGTCTGGGAGTTTCAGGGTGTTTCAGGGAGAGGAGTATCGCAGATACTAACAGAGATATGGAAGACTGTAGTGACTGAAGATGTTTAAATATGTAAGCGGACTTCTAGGCTCTGGAGGCGACGTAGACAGGAAAACAATGGACAATGCCTGGTTGCTGGGTTGGAGACAGTTACACATGTGGGGCCGATTGCACAAACTGAAAGCGGTACTATTGTCGGGACGGTTGGTGGGGTTGGGAGGGGGAGTTGAGGGTGAAGTTTACATAGATTAAGTTTGAAGAATAGGAGAAGGATAAGGAGATTACAATTTTTTCACAGCTAAAGGAAGGATTGTAGGAGCTGGAGAAGTTTGCACAGATAGGGAAAGAAGAGGTTAAAGACAAATACATTGCCATGGAGGGTGGTGTTGGTAGGAGGAGCTTACAGGGAGACACAGCACTGTCAGGGTTTACAGGGATGAAGGAATTTAGTATTTACTGGAAAAATGTAGGGATTAGGGTGTTATGGATTGGAGAACCTGACAGAGACAAAGAGCATTGTGTGGTTTAGAGGAGATTCCAAACAGAGAGAGGATTATTGGGACTGGAGGATATTACAGAGATCCCTAATACAGCATGGGGCTGGATTGATGCCTGGGACCTCTGTGCTGTCTCAGTGAGTACCGGTACAGCAGAGGTGAGAGCAGGACTCTCACAAGATGGTGGCAATGAAGCCTAGAATGTTGCTGTTCCTTGCCCAGAACTGTGTCCATGTCCTATCTTCCACGTCTGAATAGAGAAGGCCAGTAACTCCTCCCTGTGCTGTTTACTGAGAGGGATGTTATCGGCTGCAGGATTTACTGAAGGCTCCAGATCGCACTCTCCATCTCACTCTGGCTGACCAATTGTCTTCAATGTGATAATGGACGAGAATTAGGAATTCGGCTAAGTCAGGCACATCCTGATTACCTACAGGAGACAGAGAAACAGACAGAATGGGAAATTAGACTGAGGCAGTGAGGATGACTCATGTCGAGTAGCACTGAGTCCAACAGAGACCTGGAAAATAGCAGTCTCCATCCCTGGCTTGTGCTGCTGCATCACTCTGGAGTGGAGAATTCCGTTGGCTCAGAATCTCAGACCAGCTGCAGCAGTGAAAGACGTTGATAGAGGCAGCAATTAGACCCACACAGTGAGAGATACCACATGGAGAGAGACTGAGGGATATCACCAGAGTGCAGCAGGTTTTCAGAATTAAACCATGGTGTCAGAAGAAGTGGGTCTGATGCAGTGGGAACTGCTACCAGTTCTACGGGTGAAGTCAGCTATTTTATTGGGATGGTACAGTGGTGGAATCAGTGTCCTGGTCAATCATATGACCAGGATTGTGCAGAGTGCTTGAAACTGGCACCCATGAAAAGGTATAGGGCTCAGCTGAAAGGAAATCCGAATTCCACGGAGAAAGGTTAAAATATTGAAACATGGGGACGTGGTTGAGGACAAAAGGAAACAGGAAGGAAGTGAGTTCAACTAATATTGTACATCAGCAAATATGTTTGTGAAAGGAAATTGTGATAAAAAGTAAATTACTGTTTCTAAATTTGGATGAAAGAAGAATTTGCAATAAGGGATATGCACGTGTGACTTGTGATTTCTATCTAATCACCATCAGGGAGATATGGTCACAGGGTGAACAAGAAGGTGGAGCATTAATATTCACAGCTACACAGCATTGTGGAAAGTCAGGCAGACTGGGAAGAAGGATGGGGATCTCTCATCCTTAGGGATAACAATTGGATGATCAAGAAAATATGTGGCCTTAGATTATCAATCAGTCATAGACAAAATTCTGGGTAATAAGGGTCAGAACACAGAAGTGCAAGAGCAGTGTTAAGGCTCCTTTACAGCATTACATTGTGAGACACTGGATTAATAGGGAATTATTTGAATTTGTAACAAAGGCATTGGGATAACAGTGAGGGGATTCAACTTTCCTCTGTCATCATCGCACTGGTGATGGGTCACAGATGAGGCTGATTATCTCCCACGCTCAGGGGGAGTCTGTAGGTGGCTGTACAGAATGATGTGGCCTCCCACAGACTCTGTAACACTTGGGGCAGAAAGTGGCCATGTGAATGGGGTGGGTGCGGCTTTGGGCCGACAGCACAGTCCTTGTGCTGTTTTCTCCTGGATTCTCCACAGTAAATCCTAACACTTTTATTCAGATCTCCCCCATCAACTGTGATTCCACATAAACGGCCTCATTGACCTTTCAGGGGCTTTTTTCTCTCCCTCGCTATACTTTAGCACCTGTTGAACCTTGTCAAAATGCCTCTGAAATTTTAAATATTCCCCACCACCAGTAGCCTCCCACACCCTTATGTATTCTGCCACTTATGCTCATAATGAACTATAGAATACAACAGATTTTAAAATATTCTGCTTCTAAAAAAACATATTTCTCCTATTATTTCTAAGTGTCCAGTTATCATTTATTGTCATATGCTTTATAATACAGTCCAGCATGTTCCCGACTTACTGTCAGGCTAACACCGTTTGGTTTCAGGCAGAAAGGGTTTCGGGCGACATGTTCAACACAGCATCTTGGGTCCGTTCCTGTGCTGCAATGTTCCACGTTCTATTATGCATCAAGGAAGTGTCTCGGCCAAGAAAAGACTCGCGCCTCTCAGGGATGAAAGAGAAATGAAAGAGGTTGTTGGGGAGTTGGATTGGTAAGGACAGGGAAGGGGAGGTGGGGTGGTAAGAAAAAGGAAGTGAATACAATTTGTAAGAGGGAGCATGAAGAATAAAAGCAAGCAGGAGCAAAGGAAAGTCTGAGTGATGTTTGTGAGGGAAGCCACATAAACGAGTGAAATAAATAAACAGCACATAGATTAGGGACATGCAGTGATGAAACCCTCATTTGAACATGACTGGAAGGATTAACAATAAACTATCACATCGGGTTAAAATCCACATTATTAAAGGTGGCGCAGGTTGGACAATGGATAATAGATTGTCACTGAGGTCAGGGATTAAACAGAGCAATGGATGGACATGGATTCATATCCACAGTAAAGGGATCACACCAGGGGCTGACCAATGAACCACAGCAAAGCAAGTTCAGTATGACTGAATTCTGAATATTATTCACCTCTGAACCAATTTCATTGTCCTTCAATGTAAACTCTCCGGCTGGACTTTTTAGCTGAGAAGATACCACAGAACTGGAATCAGAGAAACACTTCAGTTTTCATTACTTCTATTTCTCTGCAAAATGAGATGACAAAAGACACATGTTGAGACACTTTCAGAATAAACAAATATATCTCTTGGTTTGAGTTCTAAACATCCACCTGTTAAAGGAGTTTCCAAAATCCTCCATCATCAACTCAGGACGGGAATTTACAAAATGATTTGAGAGATCTTGTACTTTATTGACAGGTTATGTTGTAGACGATTTGAGAGATTTGATATATGCATCCCATTTTAAGATATTTTTCTAACTGCCAATTATGTTTTTCCAAAGATTATTTGGAAAACAAAAGGTTGGAATAAAAAGAAAAATAAGTTATTCCTGAACAGAATCAATCTTCTGTAATAAATGAATTCAATGGTAGGTGTAGCTATCCAGCATGCCCAGCGGTCCTGAAAGCCCTCAATACTAACGACAGTCGAGGGCTGCACATTGGCAATACCGACTTTATCTCCGTTGGAAATGGAAAGAGATGCGTTTTTGCACATGTTAAGGCTGCAGGAGCTGGCGACCGTTTAAAAACCCTTTCAGTGAGAAGCGACCATGTTGAAAAATAACTTGCGATTAAATGTATCGCAATTCCAAGATGAACAGCTACCATCTTGGCCGGGAATCTGGACGCATGCGCAGACGGGTCCGTGACATCACAGTGCCGGGCGGGGCCTAAGGGTGACTCATGCAGATGCCGAAACTCTGAGAGTCAATCAGACAGTGCGAGAGGAGGTCAGCAGGGTCTGGCAGGAGATGTGGACGGAAAACAGAGTGAACCATTACAGTCCTGTGTGTATTTTCTTCAGAACCCATTACCCGAGGGCTGCAGTGTCCACGGTGATAGCTTTATATCAGCTTCACCGTCAGCTGATCTTTGAAACAAACAGCAGTCTCCTTGAATCTCTGGAATTTCTCCAGGTGACATTTTTAACGCACCTGTTCAGACGTGTCATGTCCCATTTGTGAAGCAGATGGAGCTTGAGAATCCAGGCCATCTTAGTTAGAGGGGAGTTCCTCAGGGTCGATTCTTTGGCCGAGCCAACTTCAGCTGCTTCGCCAATCACTTTCCCTTCAGAAGTCGGGATCTTGGTTGACGATTGGACAATATTCAGCATCATTCTCAACTGCTCACAAACCGATGTGCGCATATTCATGTGTTCACGTTGTACGTTTGCTCGCTGAGCTGGTAGGCTTGCTCACATTGAGAACAACCTTACAACCTGAACCTCAAAATGAGCTAAAACCGTTCTCAAAAATGGCATATCCATATGCAGCAAGACCGGGCCAGCATCTAAAATTCGCACAAGTGGCAAGTAACAGTCGTATCACATCCATGCCTGGCAAATACCATCTTTAACAAGAGAAAATCTGAGTATCCCTTGTTGACATTAAACAGCAATATTATTGTTGAATCCTCCATGTGCAACATTCCGGGGTGTAATATTGACCAGAAACTGAACAGGAGTGACCATTCCACTTGACACAAGATCAGGGCAGAGGTGAAAAGTCTTGCAGCGCTCAACTCACCTCTTGACTGTCTTCCTACAAGATGAAAGTCAGGAGTGATACGGAATCCTCTCCATTTGCCTGGTTGAATGCTGCTTCAACAACACAAGAAGCTTGTCACCATCTGGAACAAAACAGTACTCTTCATTACCAATTACCTACACCATTCCCTTTCTTCACCACTGATGTACAGTAGCAGCAAAAGGTATCATCTCTTGTGTCACATCCTTCTGGATAATGGCCTGAGCTATCCACCAGTTGGCGACGTACATCCCACAAAGGGTTTGCACCTCAGGACACACAATGTCACATAGATGTTGGGAACAACAAACTGAATTATTCAGGAATGGTCCGTTTTGCTTTTGATGGTGGCTTTTGCATCTTTTGAATCATTTGGGATAAGATGGAGAATAGAGGAAAGTAGACTCTGAAATTGGATTTGTTAGTTCTGAGATTTTACCCTGTATGGACTGCGATAATATTTGAAAATCATTTCACAAAGAAATAAATTGAAAGAATTGAAGAGGATTGTTTCAATTCAAACATGATATAAAGATCCAACAGTCACGAAATTCATTTGGACATAACTGGAACATGTTTATCTGGTATGTCTGTAAGCAAAGATTTCAAACAACATTGTAAGTGGTGAAGCATCAACACACGCACGCGCGCGCGCACACACACACACACACACACACACAAGAATGCGAGCGTTCCTCTGAACTGACTGCAGAAATTATTTAACATTAACCAGTTAACATTAAAAAAAAAACAGACAGAGAAGAAATAAATATGTTGTGTTTCTGTGAAAGGATTCAACAGATATGTGAGGAGATCAGCACCATGGAAATGTCTGGATTGTGAGAAGGATAGCAAATTCCCAGACCATCTGGAGGCTCATCGACACAGACATTCTCAGGAGAAACCGTTCACCTGCTCTGTGTGTGGGAATGGATTTACTCTGTCATCCAGCTTCTTGTAACACCAGTGGGTTTACACCGACAAGAGACCTTTCCCCTGATTGTGGGGAAAAAAACTTTAAGATCTGTAAAGGTCTTAAATTCAATGGTCTTTAATTAACATCACACTGTTCCCATGGGGGAGAAGTTATTAAGCTGTTCCATGTGTGGAATGTATTCTCTTGGGGATCCAGCTTCATGTCACACAAGCGTCTTCATCATTGGGAGAGAAGCTTTGTCTGCTCCATTTGGTAGGAATAACCTTTATAGTTCAGCCTAATGTCAACTGTTTAGTTGACACTGGGGAGAGACCAATCATCTGCTCTGTGGGTGAGAGGGATTTACTAAATCAGCAAAGCTTCAAATACACAGGGTGGCCATTCTAGAGAGAGACTGTACGCTTGCACTGAGTGTGGGAAAGAATTCACTTCATTACCTGTACTCTGAGCACCAGTATATTAACACCTTTTACCTGGTCCTTGTGAAGGAAAGGATTCATTCGATTCTTATACCTCAGCTGGTATGGCTTTGTTCACACCAATGAGAGAACAGGTAAATGGTATGACTGTGAGAAGAGTTTTATGAGTAGCAATGATTTAATGAAAGACCAACAAACACATTGTGGGAAGAGGCCATTCACCTGCACTGTGTGTAGCAAGGGATTCAATTATTCATTCCCACACATGGTACCCCAGTGAGCGGGCATCGGTTTAGCTGAGTTTGGTATGTTATTGGTTGGCAGAGCAACGTGATGCCAACAGCATGGGCTCAATTCCCGTTACCAGTTTGAGGTTACCCTGAAAGACTCTCCTTCGCAAAATCTTCCCACTCCTGAGGTCAGGGGACCCTCTGGTCAAATCACCATGAGTCGCTTTTCTCTCTTTTAAAGAGAGCAGTCCCTATAGACTGCTAAGACTATGGTGACATATCCATTCCAGGGAGGTCCGGTGTGATTGTATTCTGCTATTATTGCATCTAGAACTGAACTGTGTTCATTCTGCCAGCAGTGGTTTACTGCATTGGATGTGAATTATCTCCTGAACTGAACTAGTGTTTAATTGTTCAGGTATCAATAACAGATTTTTTTTCACCATGATTTCTCTTCCATGAGATGAGACTGGTAGATATCCATTTACTGCCCTGTTCTTGAGTCTTTTATTCATTGCTAAGGCTTGGTTTGAATTTATAACTGTATTTTCATACAGTCAGGATTTGTGAATGTGCTTCATAGCAACTGAAGTCATTGTGAAGTGTAGTCACTGTTGTGGAAGATACAGCGGATAGGTTGTGCCGATGTGCAGTGGGAACCCAGTCCCACAGTGAGAGCACGTTAATGATTTCTCATCAGTGTGAACACATTGATGGGATTTCAGTTCCTGGGAACTTATAAAGCACTTCCCACACTCTGGCATTTCAACAGTTTCTTGTCACTGTGAACCCGTTGGTGTATCTGCAGGATAGATGAATTAAGGGCATCTTTTCCCAAATTCAGAATGCCAATGTGAATTCTCTGGTGCCTCAGTGAATTTGATTACTGAGAGGTCCTTCCCCACATTCAGAGCAGGTGAATGGCTTCTCTCCAGTGTGAAAACATTTGGATTTCAGCAGGTTTCTGGAATCAATTAATTTCCTCCCACACACAGCAGATGAGTGGTCTCTCATCTGTGTGATCTCTCTGCTGCTGTCTCAGCAGACTGAATGACTGACTGTATCCTTTCCCACAGTTACAGCAGGTGAACGGCCTCTCTCCAGTGAGTTCGCAGATGTAAAGTGAGACCAGATATTGGCCTGATCCCACTCCCACTTTGAAAAAACTTGAATTGTTTCTCATCAGTCTGAATATATTGATGATGCATCAATTCCTGAGAACTTTTAAAACATTTGGCGCACTCTGGACAATTAAATGGTCTCTCCTCAGTGTGAACCCACTGGTGTAACAGTAGGTTAGATAACTGAGCAAATCCTTTCCCACACTCCGAACAGGTGAAGCGTTTTTTTATCCCAGTGTGGCTGCACTGATGAATTTGCAGAGCAGACGGTTAATTGAATCCTTTCCACTGTTAACACACTTCCAGTTTCTCTCCAGTATCCCTCCAGTTACATATTGAAAAGGCAGAAGATTGGCTGAAGCGCCGCTCACAGACAGACAACGGGAATGGGTTCACTCACCTGTGAATGGTGTTTTCTCCTTTCATTCTCAAAGGTCGATGAGATTCAGGCGACATCAAACAGAGCAACTCCATCAGATTCTGATGTGATGCTTCATTTCAGTTTCCCAACTGCAAATCCTCATCTTTAATATTTCTAAAAGTAAAACAGAAATAGTCCACTAAGAGATAACTTTTAAAAACACCAAAACAGAAAATTTCATTCCGCATTGGATGTGGATATTCCAGATAAGGTCAGCATTTATTGCCCGTTGCTAATTTTACTGGACAAGGTGACGATGGGCTACCTTCTTGAACAACTGCTGTCAATTTACTGTTGATAAACCCAAAACACAAAGAATGCAATTTCAAAATGATAACCCAGTGACACTGGAGAAATGGCAAAATATTTTCAGGTCAGAATAGTAAGTGGTTTGTAGGGTTTTCCTATCTATCTGCTAACCTTTCTTTTTAGATCCAAGTGGTTGTGAGTTTGAAAGGTACTGTTTAAGAAGCTTTGGTGAATTTCTGCAGTGTATCTTCTGGATAATGCTGACGGCCTGTCTGAGTGTTCGGAGGTGAAGGAAGTGGATCTTTAACGATGCTGTGTCAGTAACGTGGTTCTGATCAATTCGTCTGCTCTCTTCTGGATGTTGTTGAGCATTGCCGTATTGTTGGAATTGCACTCAGGAGTCCTCAAGAAGGTCATGATTGAAATTTCTCTTGCTACTTCGATGCTGCCTTATCTGCTGTGCTTCTCCTGCGCAATGCTTTCTCAACACTGCACTCATCCAGGCAAGCAGGGAGTATCCCATCGTGTTTCTTTCTTATGCCTTGTAAAGCAATCAACGATTTTTGGGAAAACAACCCAAAGAAAGAGAAGAACAGTTGGACAAATGAGCGGATAACAATCAGATTCAGAGAGTGAATAGCTGTTAATGGAGACTGCTGCTCACTAAACATAGGTGGAGTCTAATAACAGGTTATCTGACAGATAGGCTTCAGGGAATAAAGAAGTGTGTTATTCGCTGTAGAAATCCCAGCCTCTGACCTGCTCTTGTAGCCACAGTGTTCATATGGCTGGTGCAGTTAGTTTCTCATAGAGACTGTGACTTTCACAGCACTGAAAGAGGCTTTTTGACCTATCACGCCAATGTCAAGTATCAAGCATCTATCCACTCTCACCCAATTTTCCAGAACTTGGTTTATAGCCTTATGCGCGGTGGTGCTTCAAGTGATCATTGAAACTTATTTTTAATTCCACTAGCTCCAGCAAAATGCCATCACCATACACATATTCCACTTCCATCCTTTGTCCACCTTCTGCAGGGAACATTCCCTCTGGGACATACTGGTGCATTCTGCCTTCTCTCCCAAAACCTCCCCCCACAGCCCATGGAATCTTGCCCTGTAATCTCTGACGAGGTGACCCGTGCACACATACACAGCAGATAAGAACGAGGAGCTGGGGTAGGGCATCCGGCCCTTCGAGCCTTCTCCACTCCTCAATAAGCTCATGGCTGAGCTTTCCATGGACTCAGATCTACTTACCCGTTCTCTCACTGTATCCCTCCCTTCCTTTATTGTTAAAGAAAATCTTGGCTTTAAAAACGTTTCCTGAAGTAGTGTTAACTACTTCACTGGGCAAAGAATTCCACAGATTAACAATCCTCTGGGTGAAGACGTTCCTTCTCAATTCAGTGCTGAATCTTCACTCTCTAATCTTGAGGCTACGCCCTCTTGTCCACGTCTCACCCGTTAGTGGAAACACCTCTCCACTTATGCATTGAATTGACACTGTTCCAAATTTCAAAACGTATACTCAGCCTTCATCACAGTGTGCCAAAGGCAACTGTAGGCTGCCCGTGTGGTATAAGAATTCCCTTTCTGACAGAGATCTGGGCAGAGATGCGTTTTCACTGTAGAGATGATCACCCCCTTTAGACAAAGGAATTCAGGTGTTTGCCTTCATATTGGCACTAGTAAGAGTTCCACGCTGAGTCAGTGTTTGTAACATGGAGAAAAACAAATCACAGTACGAAGTTTGGGCTGAGTGTTATTTATCTATCATTTTGAATATTGTTTCAAATTTGCAGTGCTTAACTTTGAATGCTTGTTCTTGAACGTGGGAGCAGATGGAGTGCGGGTTGTTGAGGGGTGACATTATGGAAGTTTACAAAATCATGAGAGGTATGGATAGGGTGAATAGCCAAGGTCTTTTCGATAGGATAGGAGAGTTCACACATAAAGGACAGAGCTTTAAGTTGAAATGGGGAAGATTTAAAATGGACGAAGGGGCAACGTTTTCACACAGAGGTTGATATGTTTATGAAATGAGCTTGCCAGAGGAAGGGTGGTAGAAGCAAGTACAGCTTCAACATTTCTAAAACATTTGGACAAACATATGAATGGGAAACTTTGAGAGGCATGTGGACCAAATGCAATCATATGGGACTGTTGTAGATTGAAAAACCTGGTCAGCATGGGCAGGTTGGAGCAAAGGGTCTGTTCGTAAGCGATATGACTGTATGAATGCAGAAAGTGGTGAAAAGGGAAGAAAAGATTTGATGTAAGCAAATAGCCAGGAAACATAAAAACAAGCATCATAAACTTTCCTGTGTATATAAAAACAGTTCAAGATGGCTGCGTGACCTTTGGTAGAAATGAAGTCAGGAAAGTATATTGAGGACATTTGGAGGCTGTGACTGGGAAATTGGCTCAAGGGAACAGGCAGATAATTTACAACGGTATTTTACATCATTCCTCATGGGGAAGGCACTGTAAGTATATCAATGACATAGGCAAAATGGTAATAGGAAGGAAGTTCTTGAACCATGCTTAACGAAAGGAACAAGGTTTCTAAAATGTAGATGAGAGTAAGGGTAGACAGGTCAGCAGCAATTCTGAGTTGGTTTTAAAAGAAGTGGCCACAGTCTTGGGATCATTGCTCCTCCTCTATCAGAGGTTAGTTTAGCTGTTGTTTAAGTAAACAGTAAGTGCAGTAGCTTTAATGGGTTGTCATCAGGTTTTGTTACACATGGTTCTGACCCTGGCATGTTCACCCACGCTCGTGACTGAACCATAACTCAGCTTCATGGTAATGGTAGATTGCAGGATTATCCTGGGGAAAATGTTACAGATTGTGGTTGAATATAATTCTACTGCTGCTGCTGCTGTTATGATTTCAGCATCACATGAATGCCCAGTTTGAGCTGCAATATCTGCAATGCAATTCTGCTACATGTCCACATTTCATACCGGGACCCATTTACCCATCACCCCTATACACAGTGACCTACCCTGGTTTCTGATGTAGGAATACTTCTTTTTTTTATTTTCATCCTGTTAGGGTCTATTAATGATGTCATGATGCAATCTATCACATTTCTCAAAACCATGTAACGTTTTCATCTGAATCTTTTACCCTCCAGTAATGTCAGCTTCTGTTTAAAGTGATTGTGTTTCCCTCTGTTTCTCTCCCTGATCATGATAAAGAGCTCTGTAGTGTCAGAGATGCCAGCCTTCTGTAGTTTCAGAACAAATGAATTAGTGCACCTTGAGTTATTGTTCACTTCCCGATGTGTGGCGCTCCATGTTGGAAAGGGCGTGTGAGCAGCTTTGAGAAACATATTTGAAATACTGAACAGGTCTGGCAGCATTTGTGGAGTGAATGCTGAGTTAATTTTCAGGACCTGTGATTGTTCTTCAAAGCTGCCAGTATCTGCAAAAAATTTTGATTTTGTTTCAGATTTCCTGTATCCAATGATCTTTGCTATATTGAAAATGTGTTCGGTGACTTTTCATTTTTGAAGAAACTAAGTGGATCTGGCCACATCTGTAGAGACAGAGAAACAATGTTAATGTTTCAAGTACAGTGTAAAACTTCTTCAGAAGTGTAAAGGATTGGAAAGTGAGCCTTTTAGTATCTTGGCATAGGTGGGAAAGAGTGTCTGGAGGCCCAGTACGAAAGCCAAATGGGCTTGAAATTGTGGTGAAAAAGACACAGATGTAAAATGTGTGTAAATTAATGTCTAAATATTAGAAATGGATTTTCTCTGTTGACTGCACGATAAACAAAACACAGTCGTAGGGAGCCCAGGAAGGAGTCTGTATGAAAATGGAGAACAGCCATAATGGGGTCAGGCTGTGAAGTTATGGAATTGAATATTAACTACTACAGGCTGCAACATAACAAAATGTAAAGTGCGGCGTTACTTGAGCTTGGGTTGTGCTTCATTGGAACATTGCAGCAGCCTGCATTTTCTTGCAATCCCTAAAGTGTGGAAACAGGCCCATACTGACCCTCTAAAATGTATGCAAACAATTTTCAGGACCTGTGATTGTTCTTCAAAGCTGCCAGTATCTGCAAAAAAATTTGTTTTTGTTTCAGATTTCCTGTATCCAATGATCTTTGCTATATTGAAAATGTGTTCTGTGACTTTTCATTTTTGAAGAAACTCAGTGGATCTGGCCACATCAAGAGACAGAGAAACAATGTTAATGTTTCAAGTACAGTGTAAAACTTCTTCATTTTCTATTCTATGGTGCATTGACCCTTGACTATTGCACCTAACCTGCAATCCCTGAACACCAAGGGCAACTTAGCATGGCCAATTCATCTAACCTGCACAAATTTGAGCTGTGGGAGGAAACCGGAACACCCAAAGGAAATCCACGCAGACACGGTGATAATATGCAACCTCCATGCAGGCAACACCAGAAGTTGTAATCGAACCCAGGTCCCTGTTATTGTGAGGCAGCAGTGCTAACCAATGCGCAAACGTGCCACCCAGGGCCGAGATATTAAAAGGCCACAAGACTATATGTGCAGAAATGAAGCCATTCGGTCCATCGACCCTGCTCCACCATTCGATCAAGACTAATGGATTTCCATCATTTCCCTGCTGTCTCTCCGCAACCTTTGATCCCCTTGGCAACCAAGAACTTATCTGTCTCTGTTTTAAATATACTCAACGATCTGTTTTCCACAGCCTTCGGTGGTAAGGAATTCCACAGTTTCACCACTCTCTGGCTAAAGAAGTTCCGTCTTATCTCCAATCGAAAGGGTCTTTCCTTTGCTCTAAGCCAGTGGCCTCAGGTCCTTGTCTCTCCTGCCAGTGCAAACGTCATCCCAATGCCGTCTGTGTCCAGACTATTCAGTATTCTGTGAGTTTCAATCCGATTCATCCTCATCCTTCTAACCTCCAAACCAGATTCCTCAAACATTCCTCTTGTGTTAAGCTTTTCATTTTTGGGATCATTCTCGTGAACCACCTCTCGACACCCACCAATGCCAATACATCCTTCCTGAGGTATGAGGCACAAAATACTGGACATGTGGTCTTACCAGAGCTGTAGAAAGCCTTAGAATCCCCACCTTTATACTCTAGTCCTCTCGAGATGAATGGCAACTTCGTATTCGCCTTTTAACTAATGACTCAACTGGCAAGTTTCCCTTCGTCGAATCCTGGAATTTGATTCACAAGTCCCTTTGCACTTCAGATTTCAAACTTTCCATCTCATTTAGCAAATAGTCCATGTCTGTATTCTTCATACCAAAGGGCATGACCTCACACTCTCCCACACAATATATTTGCATCTGCCACTCATTTTTCCACACTCCTAAACTGTCGAAATGTTTCAGTAGGCTCCCTGTTTCCGCAATACTACCTGTCCCTCCACCTATTTTTGCATCATCTGAAAAGGTAGCCATAATGCCCTCAGTTCTGCCATCCAGATCAATAACCTATAAAGTGAAATGTTGTGGTCCCAGCACTGACCCTTGTGGAACAATACTAGTCACGGGCTGCCATCCTGAGAAGGACCATTTTATCCTCATTCTGCCTACTCCTAGACAGCCAGCCTTTTATGTTAATACCTGACAGCTAACACCATGGGTCCTTAATTTACTCTGCAGTGTCCTGTGCAGAACCTTATCACAGGCCTTCTGGAAGTCCACATTTATACCTCCCATTGGCTTTCCTTGATCTAACCTACTTGTTACCTCCTCAAAGAATTCTCATTAGCTTTTAAGCAAGGTAGATTGTCGAAATGTTGAGGAGTCAGAAGGTCAGGGTCATTCCTACAGACAGAGTGGAGATGTTCCTCAAATCAGTTTTTGTTTTGTCCACTAATGTAAAGGAGACTGCATTTTGAGCAGCAAAGGCAGGAGACTGGATTGAAAGCGTACAAGCGAAATGCTGCTCCACCTAGAAGGGCCTTGGTCAGTGAGGAGGGAAGAGGTGAATGACCAAGTGTTGCAGCTTCTGCAATCACATGTCAAGGTGCCATGGGTGAGTGGGGAAGTGTTAGGGGTGATGGAGGGTGTCACAGAGGGGATTGTCCCTGTAAAATGCTGTCAGTGGACGGGAAGGGAAGATGTGTTTGATGGTGGTGTCGTGCTGGAGGTGTTGGAATTGGTGCAGGATGATTCGGTGAATGTAGGTTCTAGTGCAGTAGGAGTGAGGACAATGGGAGATCTATAATTGTTCTGGGAAAGAGGAGACGGAGTGAGGGCAGAAGTGAGGAAGATGGGACAGTCACAGCTGAAGGCTCAGTCCACCCCAGTTAACGGATTCCTCAGTTGAGAGAAAAGGTGATCACGCAGGAATCTTTCGACTGGAATGTGGCAGTATCAAACAGAAATCACAGAGCCAGAGAAACTGAGAGGATGGACTCACCCTCAGCTGATAATGTGTTCAGCCACATATGCAGGTTCCCCCTGAATTATTGAAAAGAGCCAGGTATTTCAATTGCTTATTTATGCCTTATATCTGGTATAAAACGAAATGTGAAAATGGACCCAGGTGAAGATCAATATATATGTGGTGTAGAAACGTAAGCACATATTTCATAATGCTCAGCAATAATTGACTCTGGTCAGAACGAAGATGATATGAGATGTGACGATAAACCAACCATGATGTACAAACGCTGTGAAGGATACTAATCAATCACAAACTATAGAACTCAGATTCAGAAACACTAGCGTCGGCCAGCTTTGGAATGCGTATGTTTAGAACCAGAAGCAGATTGAACAAAGCAAGATATAAAGAATAATATTCCAAAAATGGCAAGAAATATCAAAAAGAATCTAACCACAAGAGCTTTTCTATTTCGATTTAAATAACGTTCATGATGTGTGTGTGAGACCCTTGAAAGAAAGGCAAGAATGTATATGTGGAACACATTGAGGATGTGACTGGGGAAATGATTTCAGGGAGCAGCCAGAGAATTTAAAACAGTATTTTACATTGTTCCTCACAGGGGAATCACAAAGAGTTTCAATAATTTAACCAAAATTGTAGTCAGGTGAAATTTCTTGCAATTTCTCTAACAAAATGAAAAAGGCTTTTCTCAAACAGATATGACCATTGGTAAATAGGTCATCAGCTGGTTCTAATAGAAGTGGTTACAGTGTGACTGTTGGCATTGTGTGAAATTTTCCGTAACTCTCCGGATTACAGGAGTGTTCCAGCGAAACTGGAGACCCTCCAATGTGGCGCCTATCTTCATGAAGAGCGTGAGTCTTCAAGAGTTTAGGTGCTCCCTTTGTCTGAATTTTGGAGTATATTTGAGATTCTTCATGGCCTCATGACGCACTTTCATTCTGCGTGATTTCAAAAATAAAGCTCTGCTCGTTCCCCTGATATGTTACACACTGGAGGACGAACATTTTCCTGAACTTGGGAAATATTTGGAACATTGTACAAACGAATTCATTCAGATAATTCTAGAAACAGCGCTCAACAGACCATTTTATAACAATGTTGGGTATTGCATAGGTGAGAGAGGGGGAATTTGCTGCATGCAGTACTGAGAGTGATGGAGCCTCATTCTGGAGAAGGCGCTGTAACAGATATGCAGTGAGTGTGATGGAGCAGAATGAATACGGTGACCCTTATCCTGACAGAGCGGGGAAAGTTATTGATGTTTGTCCTGTATTGCTGAACATTTCTTCAGACTGCAGATACTGCACTGAGCTGGGTGGTGAGCTCAGACTATCCTTGGTAGGTCTGGTGGTGTGGCCCCTTCTGGGAAGAGAATGGTCCCCCTCCGTACTAGCATGCTCAGGGTAAACTGTGCTGGGCAGCACCAAGCAGAGAAAGGTTAAGTGTGTGCACATTGGCTCCTTAAAGATTGCAGCAGGGAATCACTGAATATCCAGGGGCACCGGGCAATGGCGAGTACCTGCAGCCATGATGAGTGGGAGAATCGCTCTGGTATTGAATGTGGGGTGGGTAGTTAATGAGGTGCGTTCGATAAGATAACACCAGGAAATTATGTCGGCCTCATGCAGACAATCCCTCTGTCACACTCAATGAAAATAGCACTGACCTAAATTATTGTTAGATTCAGCCCAATGAGTCCAAGAGTCTACTGACCCTGCTCCCACTTAAAAAGCTGCAGAACAAATGCTCATCCAAAACTCTCCATCATCTTAACTCTCCAACATCTTATCAATATCCTGTTAACCAATCATTTCTGGAAACAGTGGTCTTTTTTGCAAGATGTTTTCATTTCACAATTTTTAAACCTACGATCAGATCCTTCCCTGAAATTGTCTTTCAATCTCCCCGTATTTTTAACCAAGTTCCACCCATTTGGTGCTATTTCAACTGATTCATGGCAGTGATTTTCACACCCACTGCACCGCCTTGTCAATGCACAGTGTAAATGGACGGGAGCTGCACAGCCTGTCACTTCCAGCATGAGCCGCCCGCAAGTCTCCCCACACTGGGCAGTGATCTAACACAGTGTTACTCAGCAATGCGGTGGTTGCTGTACACAGCTGAACATGCTGGGAAGGCAACTACTCCAGATTAACTGATAACTTCACTGCTATTCACTACACAGCTCCCCATGCTGGACAGATACCCAGTCCGTGTTTACACATCAATGCACTTGTGTGTTCTGCACAGCACCCTGTGCTGAACAGATTATTTAGCCGAGGTTTACAGATCAGTTCACTGTTGGACAGAAATGAAATGGACTGGTGAGCCCTGAAGAGTGTTCGATCCTGGACGGATTACTGAGTGGTACACTAGCCTGGTCTTCGCAGTAGTGCTTCATGATGAACAGATGTCTCATCTTGACTTATATATGTACAGGGCTTGATTTGTGAGGCGGAGTGAGTATCCAACATAAATCCTTACTTAACTATCATTCGTCCCGCTCGGCCCATTCCGCAGTTTAACCCCATATTTCTGCAACATGTTGTCCATTAAGTAATTACCCAATAAAACCTGAATCTCTGTCACTCTTGCTATGGACCAAAGCAATCCCCTCAAAATACATACATTCCCTCTGACCAAACGTGCTTTTTATATTTTAAAGTTAAATGTGAGGTGCTGTGTTTCAGATACGATTCACTTGGTCAAAGTATTCAACATTAAGCAAAACACAATTTATTCAAACACTGCTGATAAATACAGCAAAAGGAAGTAGGACTTGGAACATATTAATTCTGGTGAAAAACTTAACAGTATAATAGGTTATTTAACTACAAACAGTAACTGCGCCAATATTGTAACATCCTATAAGCACACACTTGTCAAAAAACAAGTTCAGGAAACAGATTTTCTGACATGCCGTTCTCCAATCCAGGAGGAAGAAATACATCAAAAGACACTTCTGAGAGTAATCTCAGGGAGAGTGTCGAAGCCGGGAGAGATTTACCGCCTTCCAGCTCTGCTGTGACCCCAGCAATAACTGGCGAAAGGTAAAACTACGAATCCTATTTCTAGGAGAGCTTGACTATCACTTCACAGGACCAGGCTGCAGCTGCAAGGACAACAAGGAATGGACTGTATCTACACAGTCTATGGTGCTGTAGGAGCCTGGCAAAAATGCCTAACCCCACCTAAACCGTCAAATGATTGTCAGATAAATTTCAAAATGAAACATAAATAAATAAAAGAAAAGGATGCAGCATGTCCGGTCATCAGGCAAAGATGGTCTCGGGAGCCTCGCAATTCCTACCCTGAAAAAACACAATAGAATAATCGAGCTTGTGAAGAGAAAGCTTCATCTCTCTCCCTCACCTCTATCTTTACAATTGGAGATGTGACACTTACCCAATAGTCAGCAATATCAACATCCCACCTTCACCAAGGACTATTGTGACATATGAGCTTTGTCGTGAAAGGGCTTAACTAGAGTTGTTTGTTCAATTACTGCGTTTAATATCAGGCTTCCTGGACCTAACTGGTTACTGGAGGGTTTCCTTTTTCCATAATTAGGGGCTTCTTTCACCTTGTTATGCCATAGTATTCGGGGCAGAGTCAAACTCAACAAGATTCAGATCAGCAGCTACAGAGAGGGGGGGGGGGGGGGGGAGGGATCAGAATTTTGAGAACATTAGACTGGAATGTTCCAACAAAGGATCAGTATCTGACAACATTGAACTGGAATATTCCAACAATGGACAGGAGTTTAGCCTTGCGGCTTTACGATCTTTCTCAGGATTGGGCACGGTTAGAGTTGCAGAATCAAGCTGTACTGATTATTATTCAAGCTGGGCACTATCCCATCCTCTCTCTTATCGGTGTTCCTGGTAAGCCTATCTCTATCAATTATATAAACGATGCTGAAGGTAATTTCTAATCCAGTTAATGATATTTAGCAAATACATAAACTTTCAGTTTCAAACTCCACTTCATTTTGATGCATTTCCAAACTACTTACCCATAAACACAATTTGATGCTTTTCCAAACTACTTACCCATGTAAGAAGGAAGAAGACTATTTGGAATCTTGATTCTCCTTTTTATCCTGGACTGTTTTATTTTCCGTATTTTCTCTGTAATCAATTCTGTCAACTTGCAGTCTGCAGTTCTGCCGCAGTTGCTTTTACTGAATTAGCCATCATCTACCTATTCATTAACGACAGATTTTATGGCTCAAGTTCTCTTCTGACCTCTCTTCCAGTTACAAATATTTTGAACACAAACTTGTTCTTGTATCTACAGTTACTTCACAAAAGGGACTCGGTATCAGAATATTAATGTCACTGACCCGTATAATTCAGAGGCACAGGTTATGACTCTCAAAGCATAATTTGAAATTCTACCACAGCTGATGACTAAACGTAATTCGAATGACAAAAATTGGATTGGAACCTAATTTCAATCAAATCAACGGTAAACCATCAGGATATCTTTTATTATTTCGCTGGTAGTTATAGATAAAGAAACTTAGCATTTTTGCCCAGTCTGGACTAAGTGTGACTTCAGACCCACAACAAAGTAAATGGTTCTATACTGTCTTGACAAATGGCCGCGTGCTCAAAAGCCATTAGTGATGGACAACAAATGCTGCCCTTGTCATTGATGTTGAAATCCCGGGAAATAACAACATTCAAGCTGAAATAAACCAAGGAGCTTCTCCAGTGTCTGAAAGAATGTTGGAGAATCAAGGCAGATATGGCAGTCTGTCGGGAGAAACACAGATAACGTTTCGAGTTCAGTGACCCTATCAAAACTGAATGCAACTGAGAAATAATATTATTTATATCAGGATGGTTGGAAGGGTGAGTGGGAGTTTTGTGCTGAATGGATGGAGAAATGTCCAGCGAGAGAGAGAGAGAGAGAGAGAGAGAGAGAGAGAGAGAGAGAGAGAGAGAGAGAGAGAGAGAGAGAGAGAGAGAGAGAGAGAGAGAGAGAAAGAGAGATGAAAAGCAAGCAAAATGACTGCTGATGAAAAACGAGAAGGAAAATAGAATGGGCAGTAATTCTAAAATTTCCCTTTCTCCCATATTCCTGAATATCATACTCATTTCGGGATGTCCCTGCTTGAAGTGAATTATGTTAGCTCTGACTCTTTTCTCTGAGAGTGGTGATCATCTCCATCGGTAATACTGGCGATGGCGTTATAGTTGCCAAGATACAGAGAAACGCAATATTACATTGTCAACTGCGTCTTTAGACACAGGAACTGTTCCTGCGGGACTGTGCCGAGATGTAACGGCTTTCTCAGCCAGGAAGAGAAACTGACGGGAGGGAGCTATTTTCAACACTGAATGGGAGCACCATGTGTGTGGGGAACTGACTTGCTGCTGTCATTAGAAAGTCCATGCAGTTTCTGTGGATGGTGTTCTCCGGGTTGTGTTGTCAGCTGCTGGGTTCATTCAGGGAGAGCCGAGGGTCTGGTAACCCTACTCTGGACACTGTATTTACAGAGAGCCTTGGTCCATGGCAAACAAATGGAGCCGAGGCGAGACAGAAGGCAAGCTCTTGTAAGCAGGGTGGAGCAGGACATTGCACTTTCCATGATTTCCAGCACCATTTTTCAGGACCCATTCATTGTAAAGTGTGAAACCAGCTTGTTTCAAAATGGAGGTGGTGACTGTGCTGGGATAAGACTGCGCGGACACTCACCATGAAGTGAACTGCTTCACTTCTGGAATTTTCCAGGAAGAAGTGGGTAATATATCCACCATCTCTGAAGTGCGCTCCGCCGATCTATTTACGAACTGACAGAGGCCATCTGCCTTCTGAGAGGAATATGTTGGTTCTATCTCCACAGGGGAACGTACAGAAACTAACTTCCAGAAATACAAGGAAACAGGGGGACTGGTAAAAAATGAGCAACTGCAGGAAATTACAATTAATAAAGTGTATGCTTTTGAAAATCTAATTAATTAAAGTTTCCTAAGTTGCTGCATCTGATGAGCTACATCCCAAATGTTTTAGAGTTGGGAACAGAGGTACTGAAACAATTACTGACTATTCTTCAAAGCTGCCTTAGATTCTGGAAAGTATCCTGCAGGCTTGAAAGCAGCTATTGTAAATCTAAACATTCAAAACAGGACGGAGAGGGAAAAAAATAAAACGAAATAGCTGGATGTCAGCTGTGAGTAAATCATTGTAACCTTTTATTCGAATGTGGCAACTAAACACTTGGACAGCAATGATCTGATATGGTAGATTTGGCCGCGATTCAGGAAAGCGAAATGATCTTTAATAAACCTGCTGAAGTATGTGAAGATTGTCAGCTGTGACATAGACAATTAAGAACCAATGGGAGTTGAGTATTTGGATTTTCAGCAGATGTTTGACATGGTTGAATACAGGTGAGCGGGGAATGTTAGAGTCCATGGGTAACTGGTTTGGAATTTGTACTAAATGGATTAAAAATTGGGTAATGGAGATATGAGAAGAGTAATGTTTATCTCTGGACTGAAGGCTTGTGGAGTATCAGAAGGATCAATGTTTGGCAATAATTATTTACGAGGCATACAAACTGAATCAGATGGGAACAACAAATATCATCACTCACATTTATATATATATATATATATATATATATATATATATATATGTTTATTAAATGGTGAGACGTTGGCTATTGCTTTTGTTGAAAAGGACCTGCATGACCTTGGTCATAAGTGACTAACAGAATTCTTACGTGGCAGGAATTAAATGATATGCGGCTTTTCATACAAATTGATTGAAGTATCAGAGTTACTATATCTTTCCCAATGGTGATGTTTTGTTGAAGGGAGTATTTGGTGCATTGTGTACAGATTTGGACTACTTTATAAATAATGATCACTTTGTCATCGAGACAGTGCAAAAGAGTTTCACCAGACTAAACCCTGGTGCCACGAGGAGAGAGTGCAGTAACTGTGTGTTTAATCTGTAGCGTTGTGAAAGAATAACGAACTTGAACTTTGATGGTTATGGACGGACACTTATTTGTGTACATGAATAATTAAGCCACGTAGATCAATTTGAAGCAGTTGATCTGTTCAGTTCTTGCTCCATTTGTTTGTGATGTTAGAGCATCTATCAGACTTTCCTGTCTCTGTGTAAGTGACTTGAGAAGCTGAATGACCTGTTCGTCTTCCTCTGTAAGTGACTCCGTGTGTGAAATAGTCTTTTTCGGATTCCGTGTAAGTAACAAGTGGGAATGAGCAGATTCTTTCACTTCCCGTGTAATTGGCAGAAGGTACTAAATGCGCTATCATACGTATTGTCCAAAAGTTTGAGGGGCTGAATGACTTCCTCATCTTCTTGTGAACCCAGATTGAGGTGCTGATTGAGCAGCACCTTTTATTGTCGAAATGTGCAGTTATCCAGACTTATACAGTACGATCTTGAATGGTGTCTAGTTCTTGTTGCACATGAACATTGATAGTTGTTCTGAACATTAGGTAAACTTAATTGAATATCCTCACTTCTGTTCATTTTGACTCAATGGGTTCAATAGCCTTCTTCCACACTCTATGGATTCGATGATGATAAACTGGAGCTTCCTTCGCTGAGGATGCTACCCTAAAAATCTCCTGCACTTGTGTGTGTTTGTTTGTGTGTGTGTGTGTGTGTGTGTGTGTGTGTGTGTGTGTGTGTTTTGTGTGTGTGTGTGTGTGTGTGTGTGTGTGTGTGTGTGTGTGTGTGTGTCTATGTATGATGATTTTGCTCTCAGTTTGGATGATGCTTTGACTTACTTCCCTCCGTTTGACCCTCGTAAACTGAATCCCTGATGATTTCCACCCTCCATTTCCACCTGTACAGTGGTGTGAAGAGATCAGCAGAGACTGACTGCAACAGAATGGACAGAAATGAAAGGACCCTTCCTCAGAGCTCGTGTCAAGGGGATATTATATCAATTTAAACACCACAGAGACTGTCAGACTCGCCCCACGCTGATACACACGGACGCACACTAATACAGAAATACAGAGGCATTCACTAATACATGGAACTAATACAGACATAGAACATAGAACATAGAACAATACAGCACAGAACAGGCCCTTCGGCCCACGATGTTGTGCCGAACTTCTATCCTAGATTAAGCACCCATCCATGTACCTATCCAAATGCCGCTTAAAGGTCGCCAATGAATCTGACTCTACCACTCCCTCGGGCAGCGCATTCCATGCCCCCACCACTCTCTGGGTAAAGAACCCACCCCTGACATCTCCCCTATACCTTCCACCCTTCACCTTAAATTTATGTCCCCTTGTAACACTCTGTTGTACCCGGGGAAAAAGTTTCTGACTGTCTACTCTATCTATTCCGCTGATCATCTTATAAACCTCTATCAAGTCACCCCTCATCCTTCGCCGTTCCAACGAGAAAGGGCCGAGAACTCTCAACCTATCCTCGTACGACCTACTCTCCATTCCAGGCAACATCCTGGTAAATCTTCTCTGCACCCTCTCCAAAGCTTCCACATCTTTCCTAAAGTGAGGCGACCAGAACTGCACACAGTACTCCAAATGTGGCCTAACCAAAGTCCTGTACAGCTGCAACATCACCTCACGACTCTTGAATTCAATCCCTCTGCTAATGAACGATAATACTCCATAGGCCTTCTTACAAACTCTATCCACCTGAGTGGCAACCTTCAAAGATCTATGTACATAGACCCCAAGATCCCTCTGTTCCTCCACCTGACCAAGAACCTTACCATTAACCCTGTATTCTTATTTGTTCTTCCAAAATGGACAACCTCACACTTGGCAGGGTTGAACTCCATCTGCCACTCCTCAGCCCAGCTCTGCATCCTATCTAAGTCCCTCTGCAGCCGACAACAGCCCTCCTCACTGTCCACAACTCCACCTATCTTTGTATCATCTGCAAATTTACTGACCACCCTTCGACTCCCTCCTCTAAGTCATTAATAAAAATTACAAACAGCAGAGGACCCAGAACTGATCCCTGCGGAACTCCACTTGTAACTGGACTCCATGCTGAATATTTACCATCTACCACCACTCTCTGACTTCGACCGGTTAGCCAGTTTTCTATCCAATTGGCCAAATTTCCCTCTATCCCATGCCTCCTGACTTTCCGCATAAGCCTACCATGGGGAACCTTATCAAATGCCTAATTAAAATCCATGTACACTACATCCACTGCTCTACCCTCATCCACATGCTTGGTCACCTCCTCGAAGAATTCAATAAGACTTGTAAGGCAAGACCTACCCTTCACAAATCCGTGCTGGCTGTCCCTAATCAAGCAGTGTCTTTCCAGATACTCGTAAATCCTATCCCTCAGTACCCTTTCCATTACTTTGCCTGCCACAGAAGTAAGACTAACTGGCCTGTAATTCCCGGGGTTATCCCTATTCCCTTTTTTGAACAGGGGCACAACATTCGCTACTCTCCAGTCCCCTGGTACCACCCCAGTTGCCAGTGAAGACGAGAAGATCATTGCCAACGGTACTGCAATTTCCTCTCTTGCTTCCCACATAATCCTAGGATATATCCCGTCAGGCCCGGGGGACTTGTCTATCCTCAAGTTATTCAAAATGTCCAACACATCTTCCTTCCTAACAGGTATCTCTTCTAGCTTATCAGTCCGTTTCACACTCTCCTCTTCAACAATACGGTCCCTCTCGTTCGTAAATACTGAAGAGAAGTACTTGTTCAAGACCTCTCCTATCTCTTCCGACTCAATACACAGTCTCCCACCACTGTCCTTGATCGGACCTACCCTCGTTCTCGTCATTCTCAGGTTTCTCACATATGCATAGAATGCCTTGGGGTTATCCTTGATCCTATCCGCCAGGGATTTTTCATGCCCTCTCTTAGCTCTCCTAATCCCTTTCTTCAGGTCCCTTCTGGCTATCATGTATCCCTCCACTGCTCTGTCTGAACCTTGTTTCCTCAACCTTATGTAAGCCTCCTTCTTCCTCTTTACTCCACATTCAACCTCCCTCGTCAACCAAGGCTCCCTCACACGACCATTTCTTTCCTGCCTGATCGGTACATACATATCAAGGACACGTCGTATCTGCTCCTTGAAAAAGTCCCACATTTCCACCACATCCTTCCCTAACAGCCTATGCTCCCAACGTATGCTCCTCAAATCCTGTCTTACAGCATCGTAATTTCCCTTCCCCCAATTGTAAAATCTACCTTGTTGTGCGCACCTATCTCTCTCCATAACCAAGGTGAAAGTCACAGAATTGTGGTCGCCATCACCAAAATGTTCACCCACCAACAAGCCCACCACTTGTCCCGGTTCGTTACCGAGTACCAAATCCAATATGGCCTCCCCTCTGGTTGGACAATCTACATACTGCGTTAGAAAAGCTTCCTGGACACACTGCACAAACACCGCCCCATCCAATCTACTTGATCGAAAGAGCTTCCAATCAATATTTGGGAAGTTGAAGTCGCCCATGACTACGACCCTGTGGCTTCTGCACCTTTCCAAAATCTGTTTCCCAATCTGTTTCTCCACATCTCTGCTGCTATTGGGGGGCCTATAATAAACACCCAACAAGGTGACTGCACCTTTCCTATTTCTGACTTCAGCCCATACTACCTCCAGAGGCAGATCCCCCTCAAACTTCCTTTCTGCAGCCGTTATACCATTTCTAATTAGCAATGGAGTGTCTGTCAGTATTTCCCTTGCTCGATGACAACATTGTCAATATTTCCCTCGCTCTGTCTGGTGTGCATCAGCATTTCAGTCTGTCTTTAGGGATTGTGTTAGTATTGCACTTGCTCACTCCAGTGGGTGAGTCAGCATTTTTGCGTGGATTGTGACTGCAGGACAATTTCAATGTTCGCAGATACCAACCTGGAAGAATTATAAAGAGTGTGAAGGTGCTGCATGCAGTAGTGAGAGTGGTGGTGATTGAGCCTTGTTCGGGGTATGGTGTTAGAACAGATATACAGTGAGTGTGAGGGAGCAGAGAGAATACGGTGACCCTTATCCCTACAGAGTGGGGAATGTTGTTGATGATTGTCCTGTATTGATGAACATTTCTTCAGACCACATATACAGCACTGAGCTGGGTGGTGAGCTCAGACCATGCTCCGTGTGTCTGGTGGTGAGGCCCACACTGGGAAGAGAAGGGTTACCCTCTGTACTGCCCATCCACCAGGACTTCCGTGCTCCTGTCGACAAAACGTGGTGCAATTGCCCCTTATCTGCCATGCCCCAGGTAAAATGTGCAGGGCAGCTCCAACCTGAGAAAGCTCAGCTGTATGCCCATTGGCCTTTATAAGATAGCACCAATGCCAGGGATCACGGAATGTCCAGGGAAATCTGGGCGATAGTGAGTACCTCCAGCCATGATGAGTGGGAGAATCAGATTGGCATTGAGTGAGAGTCATCACGGGGTAGGTTCGTAGTTAATGAGGTGAATTCAATAAGACATCACCAGGAAACTAAATCTGCTTGTTGCAGACAATCACAATGGCACACTCAATGAAAATGGCAATGAGAAAAATTCCTGTTAGATTCAGCCCAATGAATCGAAGACTTGGCTGAACACACTAACAGCTACAAAGCTGTAGCTTCTTGTCCAAATCTCCCCATCACAAAGAAGGAGCTAAATGTGACATACTCTTGGGAAATAAGACAGGGCAGGAGACTGAGGTATCGGTGGAGAAAGCCCTTGGGACAAGTAATCAGAATTCTCTTAGTTTTGAAATAGAAATAGAAAAGGAATTACGATCTAAAAGTTAATATTCTAATTCGGAGGAAGGGCAATTTTGATGATATTAGTCAAGGCCTTCCAAAGTGGATTTTGACAGATATTCGCAGATAAAGGACTATTTGAGAAAAGGATAGCCTTCAAAAATGGGATTTCAAGAGCACAGAGGCAGTATGTCACTGTTCAGGTGAAGGGTAAAGCTGGCAGGTGTAAAGAATGCTGGAGGATTGAATAAATTGAGTGTCTGGTCAAGGATAAGAGGAAAGCATATGTCAGGTAGAGACATCAGGAATGAAGGGTTTTTTTCTGTATTCATTTACGGGATTAGGATACCACTTGTTGGGCCTGCATTTATCTCCAATCACTAATTGCCTAGAGGGTAGTAAAGAATCAATCACATTGTTGTCGGTCTGGAGTCACATGTAACCCAGACCAGGTAAGGGTGGTTGTTTGCTTCGTTCAAGGACATCAGTGAACCAGATGGGTTTTTTCCAACATTCGAAATGGTTTCATCCTCGGCATCAGCCTCTACATTCCAGATTTAAAGTGATTGTCCAGAAGAATCTAAAGCCAGTCGGAGTACACTTAAGAGGGAAATCCGGAGGCCATGAAGGGGAGATGAGATAGTTTTGACAAATAGTTGTTAAGGAGAATCTAAAGGGGCTCTACACAAGCATGAAGAACAAAAAAGTAACTCGGGAGAGTGTTGGGCCACTTAAAGTTCAGCAAGGCTGCCGATGTGCAGAACAGCAGGAGATCGAGGCGATAGTAAGCAAGCATTTTGCAACAGTATTGACTGTGCAGAAGGATATGCAAGTTAAAGAACTTCGGAAATTAATCATGACATCTTGAAAAGTGTCTGTATCACAGAGGAGGAGATTCTGGGGTTTGTAAAGCCTGTAAAGGGAGAAAAATCCACATGACCTGATCCAGTGTACCCGAGAAGTCTGTGGGAAGCTAGGGAAAAGATTACTGGGCCCTTAGCTGAGATATTTGTATCGTCAATTGTCACAGGGCAGGTGCTGGAAGATTGGAGGCTTGCTAACTTTGTTCAATTACTCACAACATTTAAGAAGGATGGTAAGGAAATGTGGGGGAGCCTGATGTCAGTCGTGGGCATGTTTTTTGGAGATGATTCTGAGGCACAAGTTTGCATGTATTTTGAAAGGCAAGGACTGATAAGGGATAGGCAATATGGCTCGAGGCGTGGAAAATTGTGTCTCACTAAATTGACTGAGTTTTTTTTAAAGAAGTGACGAAGAGGATTCATTGAGGCAGACAGGTTACATTGTTAACATGGACTTCATGTTGACAACTTTCCACATGGTAGACCGGTTAACAAGGTTCGTTCACATGTAATGCAGGAGGACTAGCCATGTGGATACAGAATTAGTTCCAAGGTCGGAGACAGAGGGTGGTGGCGGTGGATTACTTTTCGAACAGAAGGGCTGTATTCAGTGGTGTGCTACAAGGATCGCTGCTGGGTCCACTTCTTTTCATTATTTATAGAAATCATTTAGATGTGAACATAGCAGAGATTGTTGGTACGTTTGCAGATGACAGCAAAATTGATGGTGGAATGGCCAGAAAAGAAGGTTTACCTCAGAGTACAATGGGATCTTGATCAGATTGGCTGGTGGCCTGATGGGCTGATGGGCTGAGAATTGTCCGATGATTTTTAATCTAGATAAATGTGAGATGCTGCATTTTGGAAATTTAAATCCGGGCAGCACGAATACACTTAATTGCATGGTCCTGGAGGGTGTTGATGAGCAAAGACACCTTGGAATGAAGGTTCATTATTCCTTGAAAGGAGAGTCGCAGGTATATAAGATAGTGAAAATGGTATTTGGTATGTTTGCCTTTATTGGTCAGTGGTTTTACTATATGAATTGGGAGATCACGTTGCTGCTGCCCAGCACATTATTTTAGCCACTTTTGGAGTACTGGATTTAATTGTCGTTTCCCTCCTATTGGAAAGATATTGTGAAACGTGAAGGGAGTCAGAACATATTTACAAGGATGTTGCCAGGATTTTAGCTGTAGGGAACGTGTGAGTAGGTTGGGGTGTTTTTTTTTTCCTTGAGCGAGAGGGGCATGTAGAGGGTGAATAGTCAAGATATCTTCCCCAAAACTAGAGGGCATGGACTTCTGGTGAGAAGCAAACGATTTAAGTATGACCTAAGGAACAACTATTTCCACAGAGAATGGTGCATGTGTGGAACGAGCTGTCAGTGGTGGTGGTGGAGGCAGCTGTGATTACAACATTTAAAAGGCATTTGGATGAAGAGGAAGAGTTTACATCGATGTGGGCCAAATGCTAGCAAATGGTACTAGCTTATACTGGGATATCTCATCAGCATGGAGGAGTTGAACTGAAGGATCTGTTTCGTGCTGTACATCTCCGAGAATCGATTATTCTGTCTGACCTCACACCAATATCACATTAATTAATCATTCGCGGAAATACCAGCTTATGTTACTAGATACCATCGATATGTCTTCACTTCTGCATTCTGAAACTTGCTAAAACATTCTTCCATAATACTGACTCTGAGTCTCTGTTCACTGTCCATTTCTGAACTCCCTCCCACTTGATGGTATTTAAACTGTTGGTATTTAAACCCTGACATCCAAATTTAATTGTCCAATTTTAATGTGAATAACTAACCTATATCTTTCTCTGGCCTTGAATGTTGCTTACCCGAGAGCATCAGCTTCCAAAATTAAAAAGCCTAGAAATAATATTCTGAAAGCATAGCATGCGTTTTCTTTGACTTCCCACTGTCCTGCACTGGGTTCCATGTTGGAAAGTGGGGTGTCAGTTTTGAGGCACTGCTTTGTAACTTGTCCTGTGCCTATCCAATGATCGTCTGTGTTAATCAATCTCTGCTGATCATGTGCTCAGTAACATGAGGAATCCCCTCCACTCTTACTGATTAAGACCAGACTTATCACATGAATTTGACTGACATTTGACTTAATTCTTGTTTTGGTACATTCTTGGAAATGTTGGGGATGGTTTCCTGGAGGCTGTGTTTTAAGCTGCTGTTGAAATTTAGGAAGACCAGATGTTTTGGTGGCCCACTCTGGATGAGTCACGGTGACTGTGTTTACAGCATCTGGGTCTACAATATGACCAACAAATAGATCAGAGACTGCAGAGAGGGGAATCTCTGTAAAATAAATGAGGGAATCAAAATCAGATCAGCCATGGTTATGGAAAATGTTGGAGCAGGATTGAATGACTCGCTCATGCAACTTATTCAGATATCTCTGTTAATAACAAGCCAATTCCTCTTCTCTCCCACCGTCTCACAGTGATGGGGAGTGGGTCACCTCCTCCTGTTCCTGGGAAACAGAAATCTGCGGCCTCATCTGCCCCAGATATCCCCGTCTCCCAGTCTCAAGCAGTTGAGTGCCTGCCTCCTTTTCCTGTGTCCCAGTCTCAAGCAGTTGAATGACTCCCTCCTGTCCCGGTGTTTCAGTCGTGAACAATTGAATGACTGTCTCGTTTCCCTGTGTCCCACTCTAGAGCAGTTGAATGACACCCTCCTATCTAGGTGTCCCAGTCTCAAGCAGTTGAATGACTGCCTCCTGTTCCTGTAACCCAGTATCGTTTGTTTGAGTTCCTGCCTCCTGTTCCTGTGTCCCAATCTCGAGTAGTTGAATGACACCTTCCTGTCTCGGTGTCCCAGTCTTGAATAGTTGAATGCACTGCCTCCTGTTCTTGTGTCCCAGTTTCGAGCAGTTGAATGAATGTCTCGTTTTCCTGTGTCCCAGTCTCGATCAGTTGAATGGCTGCCTCCTATCCCTGTGTCCCAGTCTCAAGTAGTAGAATAAGTCCCTCCTTTTCTTGTCGCCCAGTGTCGAACATTTTAATAACTCCCTCCTGTCCTGTTGTCCCAATTTCGAGCAATTGAGTGACTGCCTCCTGTTCATGTGTGGCAGTCACTGTGACTGCTTCCTGTTTCTCCCTGTTCCTGAGCAGCAGTTTCAATGTTGTAAATACTGTCTCAAAATTATGAAAGGACTCGATAGCAAGGCATTTCAAACGAGGAGCAGCATTGCAGAAAAATATCTAAACACTTTCCCATGCTACATTTTATGCAGGCGGTCTGTTATTTTATCCCTGACCCTATAGAAATACGATGAAACCTATACAACCAAGCAGTGTTCCAGCTATACTCCCACATACAGGGAAGAAAGATAAAAAAAGATTGTAAGATTTATAATTTATCCTTCACCAACCCCCATCCATTCCATTAAAACTAAGTAAATGTTCCCCTTTGTTGTGGTATGTAAACTGATGTACAGAATGTGTTAACTGAATCTGTTTGCTGACTGTGATTAATGTCAAGCCGTGTGGATTCTAATTATCCCAGTGGAGAAGGTCCATATTCTAATGATAAATGGGGTCTGTTCAATGTGTTGTCCCATAGCATGGGCGGGAGCATCACCAACGGAACTAACAGCGATCAGCAGCAGCAGACAGATGGGGCGGAGAGATCAAAATCTAAGAACATTACACTGGAATATTCCAACAATGGATCAGAATCTGAGAACAATAGACTGGAGTATTCCAACAATGAACAGGGGTTTATCCGATTATGTTTGGATTCTTTCTACATATTTTGGTGGGTTGTCATTACCAACGCGGATCCGAAATGTACTTCGCCTCATTCAATATTTGTATTATCCTATCCTGGCTACTGTTAGTGTCCCTGTTAGGTTTCACTGTCCATTTACTATTTGCATTAACCATGTGCGACGGCATACTGTTCTTTTCATTTACTCTGCTCTGTAAACATTCACTCTCCAAACCACTACGAACAACAGAGAACTTGTTCATTCTTCCTCTCCCTCTTTCGTTCTGACGCTGTGCCTTGTGGATTGACCTACTCAGTTTCAGGTATGAATCAAGTATGTATCACTGCCCTTGCTATTTAAATATTGAAAGCGTGGAGTTCACTTGGAGACAGAGAGAGGAAAGATGATGCATGCAGCAGTGAGCGTAGTGGAGCAGGAGCCTTGTTCGGTGGTCGGTGCTATAACAGATATACAGTGAGTGAGAGGGTGCAGAGAGAATACGATGACCCTTATCCTGACAGAGCGAGGAAGGTTATTGATGATTGTTCTGTATTGTTGGACATTTCTTCAGACCGCACTGAGGTGGGTGGTGAGTTCAGACCAGGCTCAGTGGGTCTGGTGGTGTGATCCCTCTGGGAAGAGAATGCTCCCCTCCTCTACTTGCCCATAAACCAGGACATCCGTGCCCCTGTCAATAAACCGTGGTGTGATTGCCCCTTATCTGCCATGCTCGGGTTAATCTGTGCAGGGCAGCTCCAAACTGAGAAAGCTCAACCGTGTGCCCATTGGCCTTTTAAAGATGGCACCATCAAGGTGCATCCGGACGACTGTGAGTACATCCAGCCATGATGGGTGGGAGAATCACGCTAGCATTGCATGAGAGGGACACCATAGAGTGGGATGGATAGTCAATGAAGTGAATTTGACAAGGTAGCACCAGGAAACTAGCTCAGCCTCGTGCAGACATTTCCTCTGTCACACTAAATGAAAATAACACTGAGGTTAATATTTGTTAGATTCAGCCCAGTGAGGCTGTCCTCACTTCGAGTTACAAAGCTGCAGAACAAATGCTCATCCAAAACTGTCCATCGTCTGAACTCACAGCAATATCACATTCATTCATAATTCTCCATAATACTGACCCGTGTTGCATGGTACTATCGAAATGGCTTCATTTCAGCATTCTGAAACCTGTGAACATGCCCTTCCATGACATTTTTTTCCCTCAGTTTCCCCCTCTCTGACTCAACTCCAAAACACACACATTTACAGCCATGCTGCACGGTAACAGGCCATTCGGCGCAGCTGGTCAATGCCAAACAAAATGTCCATCCACACTCACCCCATTTCTCTATCTTTGTTCTGTATCCCTCTAATCCTTTCCTGTCAATGTATTGGTTCAAATGCTTTTTAAAAGTTGTTATTGTATGCACCTCAATCACGTACACTGGCAGATAAGTCCATATGAGTTCCACAGTCTGTGTAAAAAAACGTTGACTCTCAGGTTCTTTTTTATTTTTCTGCCCATCCAAATATTGACGGATCCTCTGTAGTCCTCGATTCCCCCACCCTAGGAAAGAATTTGAAATATTCACCCCTATGCACGCCTCTCATGATTTGATAAGATCTACACTTCTGTAAGACCCCCCCCCCCCCCCTTTCCAACGCTGTAAAGAAATAGGTTCTAACCTGTCCAACTTCTCCCTATAACTTAGACCCTTTAGCCCAGGAAACATCTTTGTAAATTTCTTCTCCAATCTTTCTAGTTCAATAATATCCTTTCTAGAGCAAGGTGAACAAAACTGAGCACAATACTCCAACCGCAGCCTTACCAACCTCCTGTACAACTGCAACATAACGTCCCAACTTCTATACTCATTGCACTGATGAAGGCCAGTGCGCCAACAGCCTTCTTCACTGGCCTGTGTATCTCTGACTCAAATTTCAGAAAACCGTGCGCCTGATCTCCAACGTCCTTTTAATTTCCATTTCAGTCCTTAAGGCCCTCTCATTCATCGTTAAACTTCCACCTAAATTTGACTTTCCAACCTGCAAGACATCACGCTCATCGATATTAAAATCCGTTTGCTATTTCTCAGCCCACTTCCCCAGCTGGTCAAGGTACTGCTGCAATTTCTGATAATGTTCCTCACTGTAAACGATATCTCCTGTTTTAGTGTCACCTGCAAACTGACTAACCTTGCATTTTGTACTCTCGTCCAATCATTGATAGAGATAACAAACAGGAATTGTCCCAGCACCGACCCTTGAAGCAGTCCACTAGTCGCAAGCCTCCAGTCCGACAAGCATACCTCCACCATAGTCATTTGCTTGCTAACATAAAGCCAATTGTCGCCAATTTGCCAGTTCACATGGTATTACATGCGATCTAAGCTTTTAGAGCAGCCTACCATGTGTAACCTTATCAAACGCCTTACTGAAATCCATTTAGACTATGTCCACCCCGCATGCCCTCGTCAAACTACTTGGTCACTTCCTCCAAAAACTTTACCAAAATTTGCAAGGCATGATCTGTCATGCACAAAGCTATGTTGACTACTCCAAGTCAAACTCTGTTTTCCAAATGCATGCAATCTTATCTCTCAGAAACTTCTCAGGTTATATTTCCCAGGCTTTTCTTTGCAGACCTTCTTGAATAAGGGCGCAACATTTTCTCCTGGCCAGTCTTCCGGTACTTTGGCCCCTGAACTTTCTTCACTTCCTTCCTGGATATATCTGGTCAAAACCAAGAGATTTATCTGACTTTATGCATTCTACTGTGATATGGACTGCACCAAGATATGACAACCAACCCCTCCACACCCCCCCCCCCCTCCCCTTAAAGGTCACAGGTCTTCATGGCTGTCTTCATGGAAAAAAAGAGTAAATTGGGACCTCGCCAATCTCTTGCAGTTTTATAAACGCATGCCCATTTTGGATTTTAAGGCATCCTATTCTCTCTCGAATTGTTCTTTTTCTTACTATACTGAAGGAACACCTTTGGATTCAACTTATTCGTCTCAGCCAAGGCTATCGCATACACCCTTTTCGGTTTCCTGACTTCCTTCTTCAGTAAACTCCTGTATCCCCTGCGTACGTCCAGGAATTCCCTTTATTCCAGCTGGCTGAACCTGAGCTACCTCCTTTTTTTCTGGTCAAAGCCTCACTATCTCTTGTCATTCATGGTTCTCCCTACCAACCTCACTTTGCCTTCACCTTCACAGGAACATATAAACCTTGAACTCGGGTTATCTCAATTTTAAATGCCTCCCACTTGCCCGAGATCCTTTTACCAGCAAGTCCCTGTCTAATTCCAATAAGATTTGCCTTGCCCCAATTTAGAACTTGAATCTGTCGGCCAATTTTGTCCCAATTTTAAAATTAATACAACTTCAATCACTTTTCCCAAAATGCTTCTCCACTTTACCTCCTTCACCTATCCTTCCCCATTTGCAAACCATAGGTTGAATTTGTCGCTTCCTGAGTAGGACCCTGTACATGCTGCTTGTGGAAACTTTCCTGAACACACTTGACAAATTTCATCCCTTCTAAGTCCTTGATCCTCTGGAGAGCTCAGTCTATGTTAGGAAAATTAAAATCACCTATTACGATAACCTTATTACTCCTGCACGTACCCCTACCCCCGCACCCCCCCCCCCCCCCACGTCTCCCTGCATATTTGTTCCTCCAATTCCCTTTGATGATTTGAAGGCTTATTGTGCAACCATTATAACATCACCATCCTCCTCTTACTTGTTTGCACAATCCACAAAACCTCATCGGATATTATCTCAGTTATTTCCTCTTTAAATACTGGAGTGATAATCGCCTGAAACAGAACAATTTGTATTTAAATTGATTCCATTTACATCTCATGCTCGCAGTGATTTTCACACCTTCAGCACCCCATGTCAAGGAACAGTGGAGACATGGAACTTTAAATGGCTGGGAGCTGCACATCTCTCACTTTCAGCATTTGGCTGCAAGTTTCCCCACACTGGGCAGTGATCTAACACAGTGTTACCGAGCAACGAAACAGCCTTTGAATGAATGAACCAGTGCGGTCTGCACAGCTCTCCACGCTGGAAATTTAGCCCAGGATTATGCATCAAGTATTGGTGTGGGCTGTACAGAGTTCCACTCTAGACATTACCGGATTGCATGCAGCTGTATGCTAGTTGGATCTACACAGTGCACCATCCTGAACGTATAATGGATGGGCTGGTTATGTGAGTTGGATTGCGAATGTGAGAGAACTAAACATGTGGCAATAACGTTATTTTTTGTTGTCATTCTTGCGATTGGACTCTTCAAATCCTGACTCATTCGGTTCGACCAATCCCTCTGGATGAGTCATGGTGACTGTTGTTACAACATGTGGGTGTGCAACATGACCAACAAATGGAGCAGAGTTTACAGAGAGGGGCGTATCCGTAAAATGGAATGAGGGAATCACAATCAGATCAGCTGTGGTCTTAGTGAATGTTGGGACAGGATTGAATGGACCACTAATGCAACTTATTCATATATTTATGTTTGAAACAAGCAAACTCCCCTTCTCTCCCAGTGTACCATACTGGTGGGGAGTGAGTCACCTCCTCTGTTCCTGTGTAACAGGATCCTGGGGCCTCACCAACCTCAACATTTCCTTGTGCTCCAGACTTGACCAGTTGTATGACTGCCTCCTGTTCCTGTGTCCCAGTCTCGAGCAGTTGTATGACTGCCTCCTATTCCTGTTTCCCAGTCTCAAGTAGTTGATTAACTGCCTCCTGTTCCTGTGACCCAGTCTTCAGCAGCTGCCTTTAGTGACTGCCTCCTGATACCCGGTTTGTGAAAATAGAAGTCCTCCTCCTCCTCCAGAGTAATAGGCTCCAATAGCTCTGTGCTCACCTACTGCTCCTGTGAAATGGAATTGAGGGACTGAATGGCCTCTTCACATTCCTTACAGCTTCTCTAGACTAAAAGCCTTTCTCCTGTTCTGTAAAACACCATAAAAATCTGTAAGATGTACTCTTGTATTTGACTATCAGTAATTGAGCAAATAAACTGACTGGCAGAATTCAGAAGCTGAATAGCCTACTCCTGTTCCTGTATTATACACTCAAGAGACTATAGAGTCTCAGAGATGGACAACACAGAAAAAGACCCTTCAGTCCGGTCGTCCACCCTCACCAAATACCCTAAATTAATCTCGTTCCCCTTGCCAGCACTTGGCCCATCGCCCTCTAAACACTTCCCATGCATGTACCCATCCAAATGTCTTTTAAATGGTCTAACTGTACCTGCCTCCACCACCTCTTTTGTCTGTTCAATCCATACACACAGCAGTCTCTGTGTGAAAATGTTGTCCCTCATGTCCCTTTTTAAATCTTTCTCCTCTCAACTTAAACCTTTGTCTTCTAATTTTGGACTCGCCTATCCTGGGGAAAAGACATTGTCTGTTTGCCTTATTTATGCCCCTCATGATTTTATAAACCTCTTTAAGGTCACCCCTCAGCCTCAGCACTTGAAAGTCGCCCCAGCCTATTCAAACTCTCCCAGTAACTCTAACCCTCCAACACCTGCAACATTCTTTTAAGTCTCTTCTGTACCCTTTCAAGTTTGACAACATCTTTCCGACAGCAGGGAGACCAGAATTAAAGGCAGTACTACAAAAGTGGCCAAACCAATGTCCTGTGCAGATGTAACATAGCAGGCAAACGGTTAGGCTCAAAGCACGGACCAATAAAGGGAAGATCATCAAATGCCTTCTTTACTGCGCTGTCTACCTGTGACGGCACTTTCAAGGAACAGAGAACCTGCACCACAAGGTGACACAGTAGCTCGTTGACTAGCATTGCGGCTTCAGAGCGCAGCGATCTGGGTTTAACTCCATCCTAGAATGACGGCCTGTGTGGAGTTTGCACATTCTCCCGTGTCAGCGTGAGTTTCCTCTGGGTGCTACGTTTTCCTCCCACAGTACTAAAATATACAGATAAGAGTAGATTGGCAATGCTGAATTGCGCATAGCACCCAAGAATGTGTAGTGGAGGTGGATTAGCCATGGGAAAAGCAGGCTCAGAGGAATATGGTAGGGGTGTGTCTAGTGGGATACTGTTTAGAGGGTCGGTGTGGACTGGATGGGCCCAATAGTCTGTTTCCTCACTGTAGAGATTGTATAATTTCTATGGAGTTCTCCTTGCTTGGCAACTTTCAATAGGACACTACCTGCATGTCTTGCCTTGATTTGTCTTGCCAAAATGAAACACTTAACATGTATCTAAAATAACCTCCATCTGCTACTCCTCGACTCACCTAATCTAGGTCCCATTATATTCTCAGAGATCATTGTTCACTATAGACTGCACCACCAAATTTGGAATTATCTACAAACTTACTGACCGTACTTCATATACACAAATACAAATGATTTGTGTAAGTGACAAAAGGTAGTGGACCCCTTATTGATCTTTGCGGCACGCAACTGGTCACATTTCTCCAAGTTCAATGATCAAATGTCCACTGTCATGGCCTATCTCCAATATTCGAGAAAATTTTGTATCGAACTGACGAGCTTTTCCAGGATTCCAGGCAGTCTAACCTTGCTAACCAGTCTACCATGTGGAACATTTTGGGTTTCTTGCTGCATTCCATAAAGGCAACATACACTGCTATGCATTAATCAACTACTTTCATCTATTCCTCAAAAACTTCCACCGATTCAGTGAGACGTGATCTCCAAGATACAAAGACCTCTTCAGTCCTTGTCTTTCCAGATGCATACACATCCTGTCCCTCAAAATCCCCTCCAACAATTCAGTCACCATTGATGTCAGGCTCACTGATGTATAGTAACCTGGGTTTTCCTGAATTTCTTAAATAACGACAATATGTTAGCAGCCCTCCAGTCTTTTGTCATATCACCTATGGAAGTCAATGATACAAATATATTAGCAAAAGGATGAATAATCTCTTTCCTAGCTCCCACAATATTCTGGGATACAACTGATCAGGTCCCAGGGATTTGTTCACCTTTATGCGTTTTAAAATGTCAAGCACTTCCTTGTAATATAGACACTTTTCAAGATATCACTGTATATTTCTTATTCTCTCGTTCTTGTAACCTCCTCCACATTAAATACTGAGAAGAAATGCTTGTTTAGTGTCCCTCCCATCTCCTGTGGTTCCACACATAGGTAGCCTTACTGATCTTTAAGGTGCCATATTCTCTCCCAAGTTATTTTTTTTTTGCCATTAAAGGATTTGTAGAATTTCTTCAAAGCCTCTGTATCCCTATTTCTAAAGCCATCTCATGTCCACATTTTTCTGGCCCGATTTCCTCATTGACTATACACTTACTGCCCTTATACTCCTCTCGAGATTCACTTGATCTCAGTTCTGTTTACCTGACACGTGCGTCCTTCCTTTCCTTGACCAGTCCATCAACATATCGAGCCATCCAGCACTCCCTGAACTCACCAGCCTTGCCCATCTTACTAATAGGAACCCGTTGGCTCTGGATTCTCTGAATCCAAGTTTTGATTGCCTTGCATTTTCCAACCATCCCCTTACCTGTGAATAGGGTATCCCAATTAGCATTTCACAGGACTCGCCTCACACTTTCAACAAACTGGCCTTATTCAAGGTTAGAACGTTAATGTTTACATCAGATCTTTCCAATTCCATAACTGATTCAAAACTAATATTTATGCGTAACAGACTTGAAATGTTAAATAAACATTTCCTGCCACTCCATAACAGGCGCGAGAGACTGAATAGCCTCCTCCTGTCCCTCTGTAATAGACTCAAGAGGCTGAATGACCTTTTCTGTTTCTCTGTAATGAGCTCGAGGGGCTGAATGACATCCTCCTGTGCCTGTGTAACACACCGGGGACATTAAATAACACAGCAATCTGTGGATTATGATCAGCCTGCAAACTGATGGAAGTCCATCCCTTTTCAGTTACAGAAACACAAACAACACAATGTACTCCAGGTGCCCTCTCAGTAACGTCTCGTACAGCTGCAGCGGCACATCTCTTTGTTTCGAATGATTCTGTTGGAAAAATGTGCCAAATTTCCATCTTTTCAAGTAGCAACAGTCTAATGTGGTGTGAATAGCGTTCTGCTATCCCTCTGTAAGAGGCCCATAGGGAGAGAATTTCTTCGCCCAGTTGCTGAGCAGCAGTCTCAATGCTCTGTCTCAAGGTTATGAAAGGATTTGATAACAGGGCACTTACAACCAAGCAGAGCCTCACATTGGTCAATATGTACCGTAAGTTTTGATAAGGTATCCAGAAACTTGCCCAACTGACATTTTTATGCAACCGATCTGTTATTTTACAAGTGCCTCCTTGAATAAACAAAATGGAGTATATACAGACCCCTGCAGTTTTCTATTAATACTCTCATGTACAAGGAAAAAAAGATCTACAAAAATTTAAAGATTTATGGTCCATCATTCAGCAACCCTCATCCATTCAATCCAAACCCAGTAAATGTTCCCCTTTTATAGTGATATGTAAAGCGATGATTCGAACTGGTTAACTGAGCCAGTTTGTTCAGGGACTGTGATTAATGCCAGTCTCCATGCATTATAATTATCCCAGTGGAGGGTTTCCATCTTTCAATGATAAATGGGCGCCGTTCAATGTGTTATCCCATAACATGAGCGGAAGCATCACCGACAGCACTGACAGGGATAAGTAGATCCAGAGAAAGGGGGAGGAGAGATCAGAATCTGAGAACATTAGACTGGAATGTTCCAACAGTGGATCAGAATCTGAGAACAATAGACTGGAAAATTCCTACAATGGAAAGGGGTTTACTCTATTATATTTGGTTTCATTCGACATATTATGATGGGTTGTCATTATCATTTCGGATCTATTTTGTTCTTCTCATTATTAAATATTTTTATTATCCCTTCCTGGCTATCATTGGTGTTCCTGGTAAGTGTCACTGTCTTGTTGTTTTTTTTTCCCTATAAAACAGTTATGACTGTATTACTGTTATTTCATATAGTCTACACTTCTTGCCACTATTATTTTCCTGTTGAATCTCTCAATCCAGATTTTCACTGTACAGACCACTACTAACTACATCAATGAACGTGTTCAATTACTGTTTCCCTCTCTGCTCTGGCAGTGTTACTCATGGGTCTCTATGTTGACTGACTCAGTTTTAGCGCAGACCCACAATGCATTGCATCATTGCCTTTGCTATTAAGAGCATGGAGGTCACTGTCTACTGTTCTGGTACTTCCTTCCACTGTTTCCATCGCCTGGCCAATATCTGCAGCTGAAGCAGACAAGTCTCAACTGTGGGTGATCCCTTTGACAATGAGCTGATTCCTGACACAATGGCCTGAACATTTCTAACTTGAAATACTCACCACTCTAGAATGTATCTCACTGGTTTATTCCATCTGCTGTTTGAACTTTGAGCTATGAAGTACATTCGTAAGGAAGACAATAATCTGCTACTGAAACTCTCGGCTTCAAACCTGCCGAAGCAAATCTGATTCGCACTCACACCAAATTCCCATCCATCTGTCATTCATGCGCACGCGGATATATATTGCTATTGTGTATGGCAATGCCTTTACTTTAACATTCTCAAACACATTATCTCATCAGTCCATAAAACATCTCACGTTCCCTCTGTTGATTATCCAAAAGCCTGCCAGTTGTTCGTACTTAAAACAGTTTCCTCCATGTGTGTTCCTTCTCAAACAATGAGTTTCGTATTCCAGCACTCCAATCGCGCACACACACGCACTCTCTCTCAGTTTCTGATGAGCACACACACACGCAGAGAGCAAACCTTCCCATTGTAGGCAGTAATCTGATGCGAGTATAGTTAGCATATGATAGTGAAGTTTGCAATACTCTCCATGCTGGACAGATAGTGCAGTTTACTGAGCAACACACGAGCATGGTCTGCACAGCTCTCCATACTGGGCTGGCATCTTGTCACAGTTTATGTTGTTTGTGGTGTTATGTGAAGAAGATTCAGAATATGATGTAACAAACCATTCCAGTTGGTCTGACAATGCCTTTATTCAATGTTCTCATTCTTGTCATTGTACTCTCGAAGATCTCACTTCTCCAGTTTGTCCCATTGCCCAGTCCTTTTCCCCATAATTCCACAACATCATTTCCGTTAATTTACTGTCTGTTTCTGTCTTTTATGTGAATCTCTCTGTCCCTCTGTATCGTTCCCTGATCTTGGATTTTGGCTCTTTGGTCTCTGGTGTGCTGGCATTGTGCAGCTCAGAAGTAATGAAAGGGTGTGTATCAGGCTATTATTCACTTCCCTGTATGTCCCATGTGATGGTCAATGGACAGGGTTCTTTCAGAAGTTATGAGACACATCCTTGTAACTTGGTCTGTACCTGTATTTATCCCTCTCAGGTGACCTTAAGTAAAGGACCAGACATCTAAATTGTGTGACAATGCTGTCACTTTTAAAAACATATTATTCTTAAAAGAGTTTGAGTCAGTCTGGTTGGTCTATAGTAAACTGGAAACTCTTGTCTGGTTCTAAATCGGTAATACGAAATTCGGTTTAGAAATTGCGAACAGGCCATTCGACTCAACAAGTCTGCACCGACCGTCCGAGGAGTAACCTACCCAGACCCATTCCTCTCCTCTATTATTACACATTTACCCCGACTAAGGCACCTAACGCACACATTCCTGAAATGAAGAAGAAAGAGAGAAAAGGATAGAAGAAAAGCAGAGAGTTTCAACTGAAACAGTTAGTAATTAGAGAGGAAAATTGACATAGAAGGCGGAGATGAAGGGAGATGTTCGGCGGGATGAGGAGGTTCGTGAGATTGAGCAACCCTCTTATAACCAATTCCCGAATGGGGTTATGTGTAAATGCATCCAGACATTACCTAAATTTGATGAGAAGGATGGGGAAGCCTTTTGATTTTCATTTGAGAAAGTGGCTAAACCAGTGACAATGTGGATTTAGTTGATCCAAACAAAGCTGATAGGTATTTGCATCCCTATCGGAGGAGGTATCTGGCCAGTATGGGGTAGTGAATAAAGCCATCTGAAGTGGATATGAGCTAGTGCCAGAAGCTGACAGATAGCGTTTTAGGAATCTAAAAAAAAGGTCCTGGTTAAACGCACATTCAGTTTGAAAGGATCAAACAAAGTAATCTTGAAATGTGAGTAAGGGGATTAAAAACAGAGCAAACCTATGACACTCTTAGAGAGATTCTTATTTTAGAGAAGTTCAACACTTCACTTCCTGCAGTCGTGAGAACTCGTGTGGAAGAGCAGAGAGTTAAAACGGCAAGACTAGAAGCTCAAATGGCTGATGATGATAATTGATTTCAGAAATCAAGGTTTGATTTCTGTGAGAGATTGAGAAGAATGTGAGAGATTTCTTAAAACATTTACCTGTGAGAGTAAGGTTTACTGGCATTGGCCAGGAGTAGCAGGAAAAGAGGTTACAGCATTAAGAGGTACAGAAGTATGTAACTCTTTTATGCTGAGACATGAGGAGCTATGTCATTCAGAGGGACTATTGGAGAGATGGGAAGTGCTCCATTATGCAACGTGTGATTGGAGTGTCCAGTGAAAACATCAACAGATTTATTCCACAATGGGGAAGGAGGCCTTCAGCTTGGTGTTGGCGTTATAACATTTCAGAATTTAAATTGTGAATAACATATATGAGACAAATATTTATCACTGATTGTGACCCTTAAAGTTTTTCGAGAGGTTTAGGGATAAAAATACCTGTCTGTTTCGATTGAGCTTATTATTGCTGCCATTCAATTTGAAATTATACAGGTGACAGGGTTAGAAACTTAACTTTTGACACGTGGAGACTTGGATGAAGAAAGACTATGGCATTCTGTGGCAGGAGTAAAATGACTGAAATCGAAACTAGTTGTCAACATTTGTATGCTGACAGTCAATGTAAAGCATATGCATTTCAGTCTGCTAATAGTGGGAGATTGGGTGGTATAAAATTCTTGTATATTGATTGATGATTCTATTAAATATGGAGTTGTGAGGATACTATCACTTTAAAAAGATTATTTTCTCCTGCTTTTTTAAGAAAAGTTTTAAAGGCAGACGTGCAGACCTGCTGACTAAAAACAGTTTAAGTTAATAACTGAGAAAGCTTTTAGGTTTCATTAAAATGGTGGTAACAATGAAAGGGCAGTGGCCAGCTCTCCCAGACCAGGTTCCTCGTTTTGTGTTTAGCTGCAGCATTCAGAAGCTGCTGGGCATCTCAAAAGGGTTGGAAGTTTCAATACATGATTCCCAGCTGCTTTTCTCTGAGATCTCTGTTGATGTTGTTTCCTCCTGGATTGGAAAACAGCTATAAGGATATAGAACATAGAACGTAGAACATAGAACATAAAACAGTACAGCGCAGAACAGGCCCTTTAGCCCGCAATGTTGTGCCGACCACTGATCCTCATGTATGTACCCTCAAATTTCTGTGACCATATGCATGCCAGCAGTCTCTGAAATGTCCCCAATGACCCTGCTTCCACAACTGCTGCTTGCAAGGCATTCCATGCTCTCACAACTCTCTGTGTAAAGAACCCGCCCCTGACATCCCCTCTATACCTTCCTCCAACCAGCTTAAAACGATGACCCCTCGTGTTAGTCATTTCTGCCCTGGGAAATAATCTCTGGCTATCGAATCTATCCATGCCTCTCTTATCTTGTATACCTCAATTAGGTCCCCCCTCGTCCTCCTTTTCTCCAAAGAAAAAAGTCCGAGCTCAGTCAAGCTCTATTCATAAGATAAGCCCTCCAGTTCAGGCAGCATCCTGGTAAATCTCCTCTAAACCCTTTCCAAAGCATCCATATCTTTCCTATAGTAGGGCGACCAGAACTGGACGCAGTATTCCAAGTGCAGTCTAAACAAAGTTTTACAGAGCTGCAACAAGATCTCACGACTCTTAAACTCAATCCCCCGTTAATGAAAGCAAAAACACCATATGCTTTCTTAACAACCCTGTCCACTTGGGGGGCCATTTTAAGAGATCTATGTACCTGCACACCAAGATCCCTCTGCACCTCCACTCTGCCAAGAATCCTGTCCTTAATCCTGTACTCAGCTTTCAAGTCGACCTTCCAAATTGCATCACTTCGCATTTTTCCAGGTTGAACTCCACCTGCCACGTCTCAGCCCATCTCTGCATGCTGTCAATGTCACACCGCAGCCTACAACAGCCCTCTATATTATCAACAACACCTCCAACCTTTGTGTCACCTGCAAACTTGCTGACCCATCCTTCAATCCCCTCATCCAAGTCATTAATAAAAAATACAAACAGTAGAGGCCAAAGGACAGAGCCCTGTGGAACACCACTCGCCACAGACTTCCAGGCAGAATATTTTCCTTCTACTACCACTCGCTATCTTCTGTTGGCCAGCCAATTTTATATCCAGACAGCTAAGTTCCCCTGTATCCCCTGACCTTCTGAATGAGCCAACCATGGGGAACCTTATCAAATGCCTTGCTAAACTCCATATACACCACATCCACAGCTCGACCCTCATCAACTTTTCTAGTCACATCCTCAAAGAACTCGATAAGGTTTGTGAGGCAAGACCTGCCCCTCACAAAGCCGTGTTGACTGCATTTTGTCAAGCCATACTCTTCCAGATGTTCAAAATGTCTATCCCTCAGAATCCTTCTAACACCTTGCAAACGACAGACGTGAGACTTACTGGTCTGTAATTTCCGGGGATTTTCCTATTGCCTTTCTTGAAGAGAGGAATTACATTTGCCTCTCTCCAGTCCTCAGGTACGACTCCAGTGGAGAGTAAGGATGAAAAGATCTTCGCAAGTGGCGAAGCAATTGCATTTCTCGTTTCCCAAAGCAGCCGAGGACAAATCTGGTCCGGGCCTGGCGACATGTCAATCTTAATGTTTGACAAAATTTTCAGCACATCAGCTTCCTCTATCTCTATCCATTACAGCATGCACGCCTACTCTTCAAAGGTTTCATTCACTACAAAGTTCCTTTCTTTCGTAAAGACAGAAGCAAAAAATTCATTTAGCGCTTCGCCTACCTCCTCAGACTCCACACACAAATTCCCTATGCAATCCCTGATCGGCCCGATTCTTTCTTTGACCATTGTCTTATTCCTCACATAAGTGTAAAATGCCTTTGTGTTCTCAATAATCCATTCTGCCAAGCCTTTCTCATGCCCCTCCTGGCTCTCCTCAGACGATTTTTGAGTTCCTTCCTCGCCTGCCTGTTTTCGTCTAGAGATGAGCTTGATCCTAGCTACCTCCACCTTATTAAGCTACCTTCATCCTTTTGACGAGAAGCTCCACTGCTCTCGTCATCTAGGGTTCTTTTATCTTAACACTGCTTGTCTGTCTCAGAGGGACATATTTATTCATCACTTGCAACAACTGTTCCTTAAAAAGTCTCCACATGTCTCTAGTGCCTTTACCATGGAGCAATTGCTCCCAATCCATCCTTCCTAACTCATGTCTCATCGCATCATAGTTTCCTCTTCCCCAATTAAATATCCTCCCATTTTGCCCAATCTTCTCCTTCTACATAGTTATGTAAAATGTGAGGCAGTTGTGGTCACTATCACCAAAATGCTCTCCCACCACAAGATCTGATACCTGCCCTAGCTCGTTTCCAAGCACCAAATCTCGAATGGTATCAACCCTCGTCGGCCTGTCAACATACTGAGTTAGGAAACCCTCCTGTCATACCTTACCAAAACATCTCCTTCCAAGCCATCTGCTCAAAGGAGTATCCAATCAATATTGGAAAAGTTAATGTCACCCATGACAACAACCCTACTGCGTCCACACTTTTCCAAAATCTGCCGACCTATGCTTTCTTCCATCTCCCTGCTGCTATTGGGGAGCCTGTAGTAAACCCCTAACGAGGTGACTGCTCCGTTGCTGTTCCTAATTTCCACCCATACTGACTCAGTATGCAGATCTTCCTCGACAATGGAAGCTTCTGTAATTTTTATACCCTCTCTGATTAGTAGTGCTGCACCCCCTCCTCTCCCCCCCCCCCCCAACCCCGGCATTCTTTTTAAATACTCGAAACCCTGGAACATCCAGCAACCATTCCTGCCCCTCAGAAACCCATGTCTCTGTTATGGCCACAACATCATAGCACCAGGTACTGATCCATGCTCTAAGTACATCACTTTTATTTCTGATACTCCTTGCGTTAAAGCAAACACACTTTAACTGATCCCTTGCTTCCTTCCCAGGAAAATCCTTCCCACTAGCTGGTCTACCTCTTGCTATAGCCTCGTCTGGATCAACTCTCACCTCCAGTACACAGCTCAGGTTCCCACCCCTCTGCCATACTAGTTTAAACCCTCTCGAACTGCAGAGGGAGAATTGTAGACAATAGATTAACTGGTCCAGATTACAGCTAGTCGTTCCGTCTGGGTGAACTGCAAACTATAACTCAACCGATATTCTAAAGAAAGCAGCTGTCAGGAAATGATTGATGAGAGCTTTTGATAAAGTCCCACACAAGAGGTTAGTGAGTAAAATTAGGGCGCACGGGATTGGGGGCAAAGTACTAGATTGGATAGAGAATTGGTTGGCTAATAGGAAACAAAGGGTAGTGATTAACGGCTCTATTTCGAAATGGCAGGCAGTGACCAGTGGGGTACCGCAGGGATCCGTGCTGGGACCGCAGCTTTTTACAATATATGTAAATGATATAGAAGATGGTATCAGCAATAACATTAGCAAATTTGCTGATGACACAAAGCTAGGTGGTAGGGTGAAATGTGATGAGGATGTTAGGGGATTACAGGGTGACCTGGACAAGTTAGGTGAGTGGGCAGATGCATGGCAGATGCAGTTTAATGTGGATAAATGTCTGGTTATCCACTTTGGTGGCAAGAACAGGAAGGCAGATTACTACCTCAATGGTATCAAATTTAGTAAAGGGGCTGTTCAGAGAGATCTGGGTGTTCTTATCCACCAGTCAATGAAGGCAAGCATGCAGGTCCAGCAGGTCGTGAAGAAGGCTAATAGCATGCTGGCCTTCATAACAAGAGGGATTGAGTATAGAAGCAAAGAGGTGCTTCTGCAGCTGTACAGGGCCCTGGTGAGACCACACCTGGAGTACTGTGTACAGTTCTGGTCTCCAAATTTGAGGAAAGACATTCTGGCTATTGAGGGAGTGCAGCGTAGGTTCACGAGGTCAATTCCTGGAATGGCAGGATTGCCTTACACGGAAAGACTGAAGCGACTGGGCTTGTATACCCTTGAGTTTAGAAGACTGAGAGGGGATCTGATTGAAACGTATAGGATTATGAAAGGACTGGACACTCTGGCAGGAGGGAACATATTTCCGTTGATGGGGGAGTGCCGAACCAGAGGACACAACTTAAAAATACGGGGTAGACCATTTAGGACAGAGATGTGGAGAAACTACTTCACCCAGAGAGTGGTGGCTGTGTGGAATGCTCTGCCCCAGAGGGCAGTGGAGGCCCAGTCTCTGGATTCTTTTAAGAAAGAATTGGATAGAGCTCTTAAAGATAGTGGAGTCAAGGGGTATGGAGATAAGGCTGGAACAGGATACTGATTAGGAATGATCAGCCATGATCATATTGAATGGCGGTGCAGGCTCGAAGGGCAGAATGGCCTACTCCTGCATCTATTGTCTGTCTATTGTCTATCTATCTATCTAACTGCATCTTATCCTCTGTGTATTTCTGTCAACTCCAATTGACAACATGGGAAACACATGAAATCATCATGACACCCCAACCAGATAAATACTTGAAGATCTAATACAATTCAAACCATCAACTCTTTCATTACAATAGAACAGCCTTTAAACAGATATTAATCTTAATTATTCCAGAAATAATTTTAGGCAACATAACACAATCCATTCAGCAAAATTTCAATATTTGAATATGTAATGTGTCTTCACTCGACAATCATAGAAATCTGACCTTTGAAATTCATTAATAAAATAGATTTCCGATTGTCTGAGTCCCTATTATCTAAACGATTGCCATCATTTACGATCAAATATTTGTTTCCCATGCTTTGTGCTGAGGGAATAAATGCTATTTCTCACTTAGCCTCCCCATTACTCACAATGTTATAATGTCTTCCAGACGCATCCTAAGGTTTGAAATCTTCATTATGCTTGCAAGTATCAAAACTGATGTGCCAGAATATCTCACAAATTTACAAATTATAAACACAAATCAAATAGGACAATTTGAGCAAACCTTCCACCCAGGACATTGGTCCCTTTTCAGTTCAGATGCGACCCGTCTTTCTTGTACAGATCCCACCTTCCACAGACGGCATCCCAATTATCAACATATCTGTAGCCCTCCCTCCTACACCAGCTGCTCAGCCAAGTGTTAAACTGTGTCTGCTCCCTGTTCCTCGCCTCGCTATCTCGTGGCACCGGTAGTAAACTCGAGAACACTACTCTGTTCGTCCTGCTTTGCACATTCCATCCTAACTCCCTGAAATCACTTTTTATATCCTCGATCCTTTTCCTGGCTATATCATTAGTGCCAATATGCAACAAGATTTGTGGTTGTTCGCCCTCCCCTTTTAGAAGCTTATACACCCAATCGGAGACGTCCCGGACCTTGGCACCGAGGAGGCAACATACCTTCCGGTAATCCCGATCCTGACCACAAAATCTCCTGTCGATTCCCCTAATTGTCGAGTCCGCTACCACGAGTACTTTACTATTTTGCCCCCTTCCCTTCTTTGCCACAGTGCCAGGCTCAGTGCCAGAGAACTGACTGCTATGGCTTTCCTCTGGTAGGTCATCCCACCCCAGCAGTATCCAAAATGGTGTACTTATTGCTGAGGGGAATGTCCACAGGGGAACTCTGCACTGTCTATCAGTCCCCTTTCCTCCCCCTAACTCTACCCCAACTATCCTTATCCTGATTCTTAGGAGTGACCAACTCCGGGTAACTCCTCTCAATTACCCCCCTCAGCCTCCCGAATGACCCGCAGTTCATCCATTTCCAATTCCAATTCCCTAACACGGTTTTTAAGAAACTGGACCTGGGTGCACTCCCGCAGTTGTAGCCAGCGGAGACGTGTGCCATGTCTCCCACCTGCCAGATTCTGCAGGAGGAGCAAGCAACTGCCCTAGCATCCATACCCGACAAAACTGAATACTCACTCTGACAAAAGTAGAAAGCTTAGTTCAAGTTGCTATAAAATTATTAACAAACTTATATTCAATAGAGGAAGTTTAGAATGAATCTTACCTTATTAAGTAGGTTAGAGGAGGAGGGCGGGTGGGAGACACTACAGTTGTAGACTCCTATGTATTTGAATATATCTTTGTGCCAAGCGGTGTAAAACAAGAAGGTACGGTATCTAATGTTTGTCTAAGTGTTCCAACATATAAGCTATCCCAAAATGTTCTTTTCTTTGATTGTATTTTAACTAAAGCGTTTTAATAGATTCATGTCGAGTGGTTTGACCAGTCACAAAATATCTTGAACGCTCATTACGCATCTACATACAAAATAAGGAAAGGTTTGGGGCTAAACGACATTCTAAAAACATTTTTCGGGGATCTGGTCTGGTCCACAACACTTGCAGCTGAGGGGTTAGTGACTTACTCCTGTAATTGAAAATTTAGTGCAGGGGCAGGGGATGGTTTGCTGGACGATGTGCTGTGAGCTGCCTCAAATATTCAGGGAGACCTGAGGATTTGGTGACCCAACTCTGTATGGAGCATGGGGACTGAAGATACAGCATCTCGGTCTGTAACATGAACAAAAATGGAGCAGAGGCTGCAGAGAGGGGAACTTCTGAAACCACAGAGTGAGTGCGTGTGGAGAAAGGGATCTGCTGTATCCACCCGAGTATTCCCAGAAAAGCTTCCCAAGCTTCACTTAACCCAGGAGCTGAGTGTGAGGGGCCCTGACTGAATAAGGAGCTGATCATAGAGCGGTGTCACCTCCTTCAACACGACCTGTAGCTTCACACCAGGGGGAGGATGGTGCTGCCAGTGGCTGTTAGGGTCACTGTTTCATTCAGCTACTATGATCCAGAACTTTCCAGGCAGGACTAGGGGACATATCCATCATCTCCCAGTATCTCAACATCAATGTCAACATTCGGTGATGGAGGATGTATATGGTAGATGAGGGCAATACATTGTTTCTCCAGTACAGTGGGATTTCCGATGGTGTACATGGCATCTGAGGAGTACCCATGTCAATGGGGAGAGGTAGAGAAGCTGAAGGAGCTCTCTCTCTATTAATGTTACAGCGTGCCCATGCACACGACATCATGTTGGTGTGGTGAATACCCACTGTCCTTGCAGCAGTCACGGCCTTTTGATTCAGGACCAGTCAGCCATTCCCATCGTCATTGGGTCTCCAAGGAGAAAGAAATGAAGATATCTTGGATAAGGGCCGTCCCCTTGATGCACATTTCAAAACACCATCTCCACCACCAATCAACCACATCAAAGTATTCCATGTGTTAGTATTCCATGTGTTTGGAAAGCAATAGGGTCACTTGGAGTGTTTGAGAGCTGACGATCACGATGGAGCAAAACCTCCCATGTCTGAACGGATCTGAGTGAACCCTCCAGTACACAATATCATTAAGCCCTGTAATCCCTCACCATTTCAGTAACATACTGCCTTCCATTATTCCTGTAAATGAAATGACAGTATATATCATGTTAAATTCCACATGCCAAACTATTATCTATTGCCTTTACCTCTCTGAATCTATTTGCAGACTCTCCACCCTCTCTTGATAATTTAATCCCTTGCTTATCACAGCGACATCACCAAACTCAGCATCTGTACATCTGTTCCATCCTCCTGATCATTAATAATAGACAGTAAATAGTTGAGAACCCAGCGCTGATCACTGTGTGAACCTACTGGTTACTTTCTCTCTAATTGATTTATCCTAAGTGCCTGCTTCCTGTATGATACCCAGTCCTTACCTAGTCCTCCCCCATTCCAGGCAACACCGTCGAAGAGTTGAATAAGAACAAGGAGCATCTGTGAGGAATCCAACCCTTCGATGAGGCTGATGTCAACGCGGACTCTGTTCCACTTTCCTGCCATCTCTCCATTCCTAACTCGAGTCTCTTGTTGTAGATTGCGCCACATGAAAATATATCCACTTCACATCTATACTTTCAATTACTTTCAGCATTTTACAGACCTCAATGAGATCTCCTTTCATTCTTATAAAGTCGAGAGTATAGGCCTAAACTGCTCAATTTCTCTTCATAAGACAAACACCTCAAATATGGAATCAATCTAATGAAGCTCTTCTGAATTGCCTCCAATGGAAATACCTCATTCTGCAGGACACCCAAACTGTACTCCAGTTGCAGCCTCACTAATGCCTTGCATAGCTACAGCAACACTCCCTACCTTTCTACTCTCCCTTTTTACAAATAAACACTGAAATTATGCTTGTATTTCTCATTATTTGCAATACCCCCATGCAGGTTTTCTGTGATATGCAGGCAGACACCCAGATCCCTCTGCACCTAAGCACTTTGAACGTTCTCTCCATTTAGATAATAATTTGTCTTTCTATTATACTGGCCAACTTGAATAGCCCCATATTTACTCACTTTAATTTTCCTTGCCAAAGTTTGGCCCATTCATCCAACCTATCCATATAGTTATAAAATCTCTTGCATCCCCATTCCAAAGTTATTTCCCACCGATGTTAATGTCATCTGAAAATGTGGCATCGTATTTTCTATGCCGTCAACCGAGTACAGTAATACCATGAATCGCAAATAGTTGAGGCTTGAGAACTGAAATCAATACCACCCCACAAATTGCATTTGCCTAAAGAAAATTACACATTTCTTCCATCTGACTACATTTTGTTGGTTCACCAATCCTCCATCCAAGCTAATAAATTACTCCTAAACCCATGTTGTCTGATCTTAACACTTACTCTTTGGAGAAGCAACATATCCGATGCCTTCAGGAAGACCGGATATATTCTATCTCCAGGATTCCCACGATCCACCTTGTTTGTGGCGCCTTCAAGAAACTCAAGCAGACAATTCAAACATGATTTAGCCTTCTTAAAACCATGTTGCCTCTGACGGATTGTGGTTTAACTTTGCAAATGTCCTGAACAATGGACTCTAACAATTTGCCTTAAATTACAATAGTTTAATGTTACACTTTAGTCCCGAATGTATACCATTATTACAAGTTCTTCCCTTTCGAAAACCTTACGTTTTCTTTGAATTCCTGTTTAATGGGCACAAGGCTTTAAGAGGTCTGCTCCAATTGCTGAGTAAGAGCCATGTGTGACTCAATGAACTCATCATCCTGCTGATGTACAAAATCGATGGGCTGACGTCTTTCTGGTGATCCCATGTTTCCATCTCCAAGGCCAGAATGACCTCATCCTGTTGATGTTTTAGAGGATTGGGAGATAATAGAATCTTACTGTTGCTATCTAACTTTGAGGGGCTGATGGGTCTTCTCATACTTCTCCATAACAGGTGGAGATACTGAACGGTCTCCTCATGTATCCCGGAGATGGGACCGAGGGATTGATTGGTCTTCTTTTGTTCCCATATAACAGACATGTGACTAAATTACCTCTTCCTTTCTCATGAAAGAAGTGTCAGATAGTTTTTATCCTTATCCAATTCCCTTGCAATAGGCTCGGTGGGTCTGAATGGCCTCCTGTTATCCCAGTGTAAGAGTCTCCAGTCACTGTGTGACCTCTTCCAGTTCCCGTGTTACAGACTTGAGGAGGCTGAATGGACTGATCCTGTTGCTGTTTAATAGGATACTGGTGCAGCATGGCCTACTGTTATAGGCTTGAGTAGCCTATTGGCCTCCTTCTGTAAATGTACATCAGTTCCAGGGGCTGAATAGCCTCTTCCTGTTTTGGTGTAACAGTTTCGAAGGCCTGAATATCCTCCTGTTGTTCCTGTGTAACAGGCTGGAGAACGGAATGGATTCCTCCACTATCTGTGTAATTCTCTTCAGTTGTTGACTCCATCTGTCATCTATGTTCAAATAAGATCATCTTTAATTTTTGTAAACTCCAATGGCGACTGGGTCAACCTGATGACACTTTCATTATAAGTTAGCTCCTTCATTGCAGGAATCAGTTGAGGGAACCATCGCTGAGCTGCTTCCAATATAACAACATCCTTTCTTCATTGAAGAGATTAAATCTGTACACACTGCTCCAGATGTGATCACAAACTTTAATTTCTCCAGATCTCCCGTTATGCTGATGGAGTAGAGAAGGACAACGATCTTCCAGCAATGCTTTATGGGCGGCACGGTGACACAGTGATTAGCATTGCTGCCTCACAGTGCCAGAGACCCGGGCTCATCTCCCACAGTTGAGTGACTGACAGTGTGGAATTTGCACATTCTCCCAGTGCCTGCGTGGGTTTCCTCCCACAGTCCTAAGATGTGCAGGTTAGGTGAATTGGCCATGCTAAATTGCCCGTTGTATTAGATGAAGGGGTAAATGTAGGGGAGTGGGTATGGGTGGGTTGCACTTCGGCGGTTTGGTGTGGACTTGTTGGGCTGAACGGCTTGTTTCCAAACTGTAAATCATCAAATCTAACCTAATCACTTAGACCCTGTACAGCTGCAGCAACACTTTACCAGCCTGCCGTAAGGTTCCCACCCAGGTTAGAGCTGCCTCAGCTGTCTGGGAAAATACAGAGCATTGGTGGAAGACCATTGTCCTTCTCTATTCCATCAACATAACGGGAGATCAGGAGAAATTAAAGTTTGAGAAGATTATAAATGATTTGGTGAGATGATCTCTACCATTAATCTGCCCAGAGCCCACATCGCTCAGAGTCCACAGAATCTAGTAAGGTGGAGCGCAAAAACAGCAAGGAGGAGCAAACATTGATGGGAGTTATATATCAAAGTGAAAGCTGCAATACAAATGCTGGACATGTTATAAAACAGGAAATGAGATGTACACGTTTGTGGGTACTGCAGTAATTATGAACTGTTTAAATTATATCTAAACCGTGTTAACCCAATTGAATGCTCATGCTGGGAAAATGGATTTCATGACCACGTGTGAGATGGTTTAAATTAACATTATGTCAATCACTGAACTCTAGATCAGGTTATTTAGGAATTGGCGTTGCGTGATCAGAAGAGATAATTGAAACTTTTGCTGGAAAGGACCTTTTGGGAACAGTGACCATAATGTATTGGTTTTCTTTTATGCTGTTTGAGTACACGACAGTTTTTGTTTTAGTTGAAGTAACCGTTATAAATATGAGTCATGCAAGCCATGAAGGTGTGAGGAGAAAGTGGGGACTACAGATGCTGGAGATCAGAGTTAAAGTGTGTGGTGCTGGAAAAGCACAGTAAGGCAGCATACTAAGAGCAGATAAATCGATGTTTCGGGCATAAGCCCTTCATCAGGAATGAAGCTTATGGGCCAAGGGGGCTGAGAGATAAATGAGAAGCGCGTGTGGCGGGGGGAGGTAACTGGGAATGCGATAGGTAGATGAAGGTGGGGTTGAAAGTGATAGGTGATAAAGGGAGACAGAACGCTCCATCGACTGCATAGATTAAACTCAGTGTGGTCTTCTCTACATTGGCGAGGCAGGAGGTCAACTTGTAGATCATTTCAGAGAACATCTCTGGGACAGCCACATTGAACAATTCCATCGCCTGGTGGCTGAGCACTTTAACTCCCCTTCACACTCTGCCAAGGACATGAGGGTCCTAGACCTGCTCCATTGCCAAACCGGAGCTACTAGAAGCCTGGAGGAAGAAAGCCTCCTCTTCTGCCGTGGGACCCTCCATCCACAGGGGATCATAGTGGATTTCCCCATTTCCCCTCATCCGACCTTATCCCACTCCAACCTTCCAAGTCAGCACCGCCCTTTTGAATGTTCCTATGTGTCCACCTTCCTCCCTATCAATCTGGTCCACCCTCCTCTCCGACTATCATTTCAACCCCACCTTCATCTACCTATTAGATGAAGGGAGGCAGCTGAGAAAAATGCCATGTGTTGGAGTAAGCCAGGGGATTCAGAGAAGTGTAGGCCCCAGCAAAGGACGACCAAGAAACTGAGAAGAAAATAAAAAAGAGAAAAAGATTGCAAACGAAAGAAAAATATAAAGACAGCTAAAAAGCGTCTATCAATGCATTAAACAAAATAAAAACAAGGTCAAATGTGGAACAGTTGGTGTGCATTCAGGATAATTTATTGCAGAGAACAGAGAAATCACAGGGAAAAGAAACAGTTTCTTTGTGTCTATCTTCATGGAAGAATGTCCAAAAAATCTTCCAGAAATACCAAATGACTATGGGACTTGTGTAAGTAAAGTCTGACATCATTCTGATCAATGTTGAGGTCATCTTTGAAAAGAAGACTGGATTGAGTATTTATAAATCTGAGACTAGATGCACGTCATACAAGAATTTCAGAGGAAACAGCAATAGACATGTTGATTGCATCGTGGATTTTCACTTTATTTTCCGACACATTCCCGAAAGGCATTTAGCCAATCTGGATACTGCAAAGGTTATAAATATATCCAACAGTTTAAGAAAGGATGAATATGGAGAATGGTGAACCACAGACCTGTTATCTTGTCTTCCGCAGTCATGTATTTGTTGGGCTCGATTACAAAGAACATGCTCCTAGATATTTAGAAGGTAATAGCACAACTGGGGAGTGTGAGAATGCACCGAAGAAAGGAAAACCAGAAGTGGCAAGCATATTTTTGGAATGGTTTGAAGATGATTCTTGTGGACATAGGCAATGATGAACCTTTGGATAACGTATATTTGGATATTCATGAGCTTTTTTAAAAGAACTCACACAGCAAGTTCATGAGAAAAATTAAAGCGAGAGGTATTGGGAAGAACATATGCAAATGGAAAGTAAAATTTAGGTTTACATTCATGTGAATGTAATTGGAAGATGGAGGATGTCGTGCACCAGTTGCATCGAGAGCTGGTGAGACTCAACGTAGAATATTGTGTATCTTTCGGAATCCCATTCTAAGAAAGAATATATTGACTACAGAGGAACTTTAAAAGGTATTATCCAGATTAATCCGTAAAATGGCAAGATTGTCTGATGGGGTACCTCAGCCTGTAATCTCGAGTTTCAAAACATGAGAGATGATTGTCGTGAATCTTAGCAGAATCGAAAGGACTGAATAACAGAGGGACATGAAGAACTACAAGTAGGTGAGATAATGGAGAATCCCACGATATTCTACACGGACAAGTAGGACAGAATAATCAGTAAACAGCTAGTGTCCATTAGAAACCAAAGGGCCAATCTGTGTGTCAAGCTGGAGAACATTGAGACCTTGAGACCTTCACATCTATTTTACTTGGGGGAAGGAGGATGCAGGTATAGAAGTCAAGAAGATGGACTCGGAAGCTATAGAACAGATTGATGTAAAATAGGAGATTGGATTTGAGGTTTTGTTCTGTACAAATTTGAACCAATCTCCATGTCTGAATGAGTTGTATCACAGGCGGCTGTTGGGGTCAAGGGAGGAAAGAAACTGACTGAATATCTTAATTAGAATCTGACCATAGGGGAGGTGCCAGAGGACGGGAGAACTGCTAATACGATTCTACTTCACTGTAAGGGTGGGGGAGACAGACCAGGGAACTATAGACGAGCGAGTATTAGATCACTGTTAAGGAAACTACTGAAGAAAACAGGGAAGGAGAAAATTGAACTCCAATCTGAGTTGCAAGGTTTGATCAGGGATAATCGTCATGACTTTATCAGGAGGAAGTCCCATCCAATGGATTTGATTGAATTAGTTTGAGGAGATCGATTATTTAGTTTTGTGGGAAGGTCTTTGACAAATTTCCACCTGGGAAACCGAAACATAAAGTAAAATCTCACAATATGATGGATAACTTGACAAGTTACAGCGAAAGTTGTCTGAGGAGCAGGAGACAGAGTGCGTGGGAGAAGGTTGTTTGTGTGACTGGAGACCAGTGTCCCCTGGTGTACCACAGAGATCAGTGTTGTGTTTGTGTTTTTCATAACAAAATATAGATCTGAATGTGGAGGGGGCTAGATGGAGAGTAGGGGAGGTGTGATAAGTAAGTGTATGTTTGACATGAAAATTGGCTGGGTGGTTAGCAGAGAGGAGGAAGGCCTTAAGTTACAGGAAGATGCAGATGGAATGGTCAGATGGGCACATCAATGGCATATGGAATGTAACCCTGATAAATATGAGGTGATGCACTTTGGGAGAAGGAACCAGGCAGGAGGGGACTGAATGAATGGCAGCACACTGGGAAGCTCAGAGTGTGCTTCTCCGCACATCCCCGAATGTGAATGGACAGGTTAATGCTTAAAAATGTGTTACTGGAAAAGCACAGCAGGTCAGGCAGCATCAAAGAAGCAGGAGAATCGATGTTTTGGGCAGATTCCTGAAGAAGGCTTATGCCCGAAACGTTGATTCTGCTGCTTCTTTGATGCTCCTGCTTCTTTGATGCTCCTGACCTGCTGCGCTTTTCCAGCAACACGTTTTTTCAGCTCTGATCTCCAGCATCTGCAGTCCTCACTTTCTCCTGGACAGGTTAAAGGACTAGTTAAGAATTGAAACTTGGGTGTAGCGTTTCCTAATCAGGGTGTAGATTATAAGAGCAGCACAGGGCTTTGGTTTGGTCAAAATGGAGTACTGCATGTAGCTCCGGGAACCACGTTCCAGGAAGGATGTAACTGTACTGGAGAGGGTGCAGAGGTGATTCACCAGGATGATCCCTGGGTAGGAGCATATCAGCTATGGAGAGAGGCTGGATAAGCACGGGTTGCTTACTTTGGAGCAGAGAAAGTTGAGGGGTCCGTGATTCAGAAGGATACGATTATAAGCGACACGGACAGGGTGGATAGACAGCAGCTGTTCCTTTTAGTCAGAGGGTCAAGATCAAAGGAGCACACTTTTAAAGTGAAGAGTTTGAAGTTCAGAGATGATTTAAATATTTTTTCACCTCGAGGTGTGGGGTTCCTGGATTACTTCCTGAGAGAGGAATGATCGCCTCACTGTCATTAAAATGTACTTGGACGAGCAATTGGAAGTGTCACAACATTCCAGGCTATGGGCCTGGTGTAGGAAAGTGTAACTAGTATAGATCGTGCTGTATTTCTGTTGGCACAGAGTCTATGCCCCTGTGAGTGGAGAGTGTGGAAGGTCAATTATTGAGCAGTTTAAGGCAGGAATTGATGGATTTCTGAAGAGTTATATTCATAAGGGTTATAACAGTGAACTGTATTACCTTGTTAAATTATGTCAATGTGAGAAGTGTGAGAAAACAAGTGGAGTTTCATTACGTTTTGAAACCAGAGAATGGAGAATGGGGAACAGGGAAATGGCAGAACTATGAAGCCACTACTTCACTTCTATCTTCACAGAACTTTCCAACAATATAAGGAAAACCGAGTCTGGTGTGGGAAAATGATAGAGTACATTGAACAATAAACATAGTAAGTAAATGATTTAGCAGAAATTATTGTGGCTGAAAGTAATAGTCAGAGAGAACACTTACATAGATTTATGAAATGGGAATTATGTTTGAGAAACAAACTAGGAGACAAATGAAAGAGAAGCAATGATGTAAAACATTTTGATTTTTAGAAAAATGTTGGTAAAGCTCCAAGCCCAATTTGCAAAATCAAATCTGAGTGGATTGGGGCTAATATATGGACAGGCTTCGAGAATGGGATAGCTGGCAGGAAACAGTGAATAGAAATAAACAGACTCGTCAAATAATAGTCTGACATTGTATGTAAGGTATGATTCTGTGAGTATGACTATGTCCCAGACTCCCCATTACCTTCCCCAGATATCTCCTGTCTCATCAGCAGGACGGACACAGCAGAAGTGGCGGTACAGTGGGATACAGTTGGAAGGGAATTGCTCTTAGAGTCCTCAACAGTGACTCCGTATCCCATGAAGTCTCGTGGCATTAGTTTGCACATGGGAAAGGAAACCTCCTGCTGATTACCATGTACCAGCCTCTCTTAACTGATGAATCAGTACTCCTCCATGCTGACCAACACTTGGAGGAAGCACTGAGGGTAGCACATCCGCAAGATGTACTCTGGATGGGGGATTTCAATGTTCAGCACCAAGAGTATCTCAGCGACAGCATTGCTGATCGAGCTGGCCGGGTCCTAAAGGATATAACTGGCGGCAGGTGGTGAAGGAACCAACAAGAGGAAAATACATATTTGACCACAGCCTTACTAATCTGCCAGTTGCAGAAGTATCTGTCCATGACCGTATCGGTAAGAGTGACCACCGCATAGTCATTATGGAGACAAAGTCACATCTGTATATTGAGAATAACCTCCACCATTTTGGGTGGTACTATCACGGTGCTTAATAGGGCAGACTTCGAACAGATCTAGCAGCTCAAATCTGGATGAAATCTGGATGTCCATAAGGTGTTGTGAGTCATCAATAGCAGTGGAATTGTACTCCCACATAACCTCATGGCCTGGTATATCCCCCTCGCAACAATTGCCATCAATCCAGAGGGTCATCATTGGTTCAATGGAGTGTGCAGGATGGCAGGAGCAGCACCAGGCAGACCTGACAATGAGGTGTCAGCCTGGTGAAGCCACTAACAGGACTATGTGTGCGCCAAACAGCATAAGCAGTAAGTGATAGACAGAGCCAAGTGATCCCACAAGCAACGGTTCAGATCTAAGCTCTGAAGTCCTACCACATCTAGTCGAGAAACTTTGGGGACAATTAAACAATTCACTGGAGGAAGAGATTCCACAAATAACCCTTCCTCCATAATGGAAGAGCCCAGCACTTCAGTGTATAAAATCAGGCTGATGCATTCGCAACAATCTTCAGTCAGAAGTGCTGAGTGGATGATCCATGTCAGCCCCCTCCAGTGGTCCTCAACAATTCAGTTACCAGTCATCAACCAATTTGATTCAGTCCACGCGATATCCAGAAACGATTGGAGATACTGGATACTCCATAGGGTCCATAATCTGACAACATTCTGGCAATAGTACTGAAAATTTGTTCTCCATAACTTGCCACTCCACTAGCCAAACTGTCTTAATACAGTTACAACAATGGCTTTTCCTCATTACGTGGAAAATTGCCCCAAGTATCTCCTGTATATAAAAAGCAGACCAAATCCAATCCGGCCAATTACCACCCCATTAGTCTACTCTCGATCATCAGTGAAGTGGTGGAAGGTCTCAGTGCTTTTAAGCAGCACTTGCTCAGCAATACCCTGGTCAACGACACCCAGTTTGGGCTCCACCAGGGCCACTCTGCTCCTGACTTCATTATCGTGGTTCAAACATGGTCAAAAGTGCTGAAATCCAGAGGTGGGGTGAGAGTGACAGCTCTGTAAATCAAGGCTGCCTTCGACCCTGTGTGTTATCAAGGGGCCTTAGCAAAACTGGAATCAATGGGTATGAGAGGCAAAATCCCTGCTGGTTAGATTCATACCTGACACGTAGGAAGGTGGTCATGGTTGATGAAGTTCAGTCAACTCAGCTCCAAATCTGTAGGAGTCCCTCGAGAAGTGACCGAAAACGTCTTCAGGGCTGCTTCATCAATGACCTTCCTTCTATTTTAAGGTCAGAAGTGGGAATGTTCGCCAATGATTGTACAATGTTCTGCAACATTTGTGGCTCCTCAGATACAGAAGCAGTCCATGTTCAAGCGCGACAAGATCTGGAGAGTATCCAGGCTGGCAAGTGGCAAGTAATATTCAGCTCACACAAATGCCAGACCGTGACCATCACCAATGAAATACAATCTAACCTGCCCCTTGGCATTCAGTGGTGTTATTATCACTGAATCCCCCAGTATGAGATTCCTGGTGGGTAATCATTGATCAGAAACTCACTGGTCTCGCCACATGAACACAGTCACGATTAAGAGCAGGTCCAATGCTCGGAATACTGCGGCGAGTAACTCACATCCTGACTTCCAAACGTCTGTCCATCATCTTCAATGCATAAGTCAGAAGTGTAACAGGAGACTCCCAATTTGCCTGGATGAGTGCAGCCCCAGCAACACTCAAGAAGCTTGATACCATGAAGGACAAAGCAGCCAGTTTGACTGTCCCTTCATCCACAATGCTCCACCATCAACGCTCAGCAGCAGCAGCAGTGTTTTACTATCTACATGCTGCAATGAAATGATTCACCAAAGATCCTCAGAGACCACCTTCCCAACTCAGGACCACGTCTATCTAGAAGGACAAGGGCTGCAGATGTATGGGAATACCATCATCTTTAGGTTCCCCTCCAAGCCAGTCACCATCCTGACTTGGAATTATATCACCGCTCCTTCACAGTCACTGGGTCAGAATCCTGGAAATCCCTCCCTAATGGCATTGGAGGTCAACAGCAGCAGGTGGAATTCAGCGTTCAACAAGGCAACTCACCACCGCCTTCTCAAGGGCAACTAAGGATAGGCAATAAATGCTGGCCCAGCCAGTGACTCCGAGATTCACGAAATAAATAAATAGAAATTAACAGAGGACGGTTGCTGAGGTGTCGCAGGGATCGGTGCTTGGGGCCCAACTGTTCACAATGCCCTTTAAACAGTTGGTTGCTGGAATCAGATACAATATATCCCAGCCTGCTGACAGCACTAACGGATGTGGGATTGTGAGTGGGTGAGGAGGACGTAAAAAAGCACCCAGAAGACGAAGACAAGTGGAGTGAATGGGTAAATATGTGACAGATGGAGAACAATGTGGATAGAGGTGACGGTGTGCTCTTTGGTGGAAACGATTAATTGGCAGCCTACCATTTGAAAAGGATTGGTTGAAACATGTTGATCTACAAAGGGACATATGCTCCTTTTTGTTGTTTCCTTCTGCATAAACCTCTGAGGCCCATGCAGCGCAGTGAGTTCTGTAACCAGAAGTCAATACGAGGAGTGACATTGCCACGCTGACCAGTGTGTATAGAACCAGCAAGTGGGGAGCTATAACATTGAAAAGGATCTGGATCTCCTTGTACACCAGTCACTGGAAGCAATATTGCAGGAAAGAAAGCAGTTAAGAATATAAATGGTGTGCTGACCTTCATTTCAGGTGGATTTGAGTTCAGGACAATGGGTGTCTTACTGTATCTGTACAGGGACTTGGTGAGACATCATCTCAAACATTGTGCAGTATTATGTGCAATTTTGATCTCCGTACATAATAAAGGAAAAACCTGACATTGCGAGAGAGCAGCGAAGGATGACCAGACTGATCTCTGGTATGACACGCTTGTTGTGGGAGCAGAGTTTGGGGTGACTGGGCCAGTATTCCATGTGGTTTAGGAAAATGAGTGGAGATCTCAGTGAAGTATATAAAACTCTGGCAGGGTGAGACAGTTTGGAAGCAGGGATGATAATTCCCCAGGCTGGGACGTCTAAAACAAGGAGCCCCAGTATTCGGTACAGGCAGACCACTCTGCATTGAGATGAGAATAAATTCTGCACTCACTGACTGGTGAACATGGGGAATTCTCTTGCACCTGGAAACCAAGATACTGATTATAAATAAGGATTTAGATACAGTAAAGGGATGGTGGGAGAGCAGGAGTACGGTGTGGAAATGAAGGGCCAACCATCATTACATTGCGTTGGGTAGCAAACTCGATGGACCAAACGTACTACTGCACCTCCTATTTGATAGTTTCCCAAGGTTAATCACATTAACGGATATGTGTATCGTTTGGGGTAAGTGCATTGAGGAGATTTTTTTCCATGAACTAGAATGGGGGACACTCAATGTGTTGTATGACCTACTCCTTTCCCGCTGTTTCTGTGCAGTCTGTGGGAAAGCTCTGTAAATGCTGTCACAAGCTCTCGGATGTTAGGAATGGGGTCTCTGCATCGTCGACAGTACTGTGCTCCCATTCCCGTTTCCTACACTGATGCTGAGGCCGGGTATTCTGTCCGGTTTCATCCTTTCAGACCTCGGAGTAGTTTGATACAAATGAGTGCCTTGATTGACCATTTCAGAGACCATTTCAATGTTTATCATATGTCAGGGTCTTTGGAGTCAGTTTTAGGCCAGCCCAGGAAATCATGGGAGATTCACTTCCTAAAAGTACATTGGAGAAGGAAATTCTGTTTACAATCGATATTGGATTCAAGGTCACTGTGACTGACCCCAGATTTTAGATCTCGATATTTTATTAATTGTTTTTAACTTCCATCAGTTGCCAGAGCATTTGCCTGGTCTGTATTAATAATGCAGTGTCATTTCCACAGCAGCATCATCTCTACATGGGGACATATCTGAAACCACACTGAACAGGTTATTTCTGTGCTGCTTGACAGCTCTGTCAAAAATAACTCCCACCAATTTGACTGTCGTGATGGGACTGAGGGGGGAGTAATTGGTCAGATTGTAATTATTCCCCTCTTAGGGAATGGAACATAACTGAGTAATTTCCAATTGCCAGGGAGATGTCAGAGTTGTACCTGAAATGAAACAGCTTCCCCAGGGACACGGCTTGATGTGCAGCAAAAGTCTTTAGTCCCATTGCAGGAATGGGGCCAGGGCCCACTACCTTTGTCGTATCTACTGTGTTCAGCTGTTTCTTCATGTCACGGGCAGTGAATCGAATCTGTGAAAGACTGGCATCTGTGATTTTGTGGGCATCATGATGAGGGTGATTTGTATCATCGACTCAGCACTTCTGGCAGAGGATGGTGCAGATAAAACATCCTTTTCTATTTCACTGATGTGCAGGATTGTTCCATTATTTCGGATGGAGATGTTTGTGGAGCCCTTTCCTTTGTCATTGTGTAATCGTCCATTACCATTTATGACTGGATGTGGCACAATTACAGGGCTTCGTTCAGATCTGTTGATCAAGTCAGCTCGCTTAAATGAGTTAGCATGAGGTTACGGTTCATGTGATTCTGACTCTGATATGTTCACCCACACTCGTCATTAAGCCATAGATGGCGTTGATGGTAATGGCAGACTGAGGTGCCATCCAGGTAGAAAATACAGGTTGTAGTTGAACGCAGGCCTGTTTCTCCTGATGCTATGGTCTACAGCACTACGTGAATACGCAGTTTTGAGATGAAATAGTCACAATACAATTCTGCTGTCTGTTCCCCAGTTCTCACTGAGACCTATTCACCGATCAGCCCTGCACTCAGTGACCTAACCTGGTATCTGATGTGGAAAAATTCCATTTTCATACTCTCGTTCTGCTGAGCTGTTCTGCTGTCGTGCTAGCAGGATATATGAACACCAACTGGCCACCAAAAGACATGACCAACTATCACGAGTTTCCATACATACAGAAATAGAAGGACACCACGTTGACTGTGACAACACACACTTCCTACGACAAAGCCACGCACGAAAGTTCTTAGAAGAATTACATTCTAGCCAGAAGTGCATCAATAAACCCATCAATTTAGATCCTATATACCTTCCCTTGAACAAAAAACCTGGAAATGACATCACGCACCTTAAGAAACCAAGACCTATAAATAGAAAGACGATACATACCACCAGTGCGTCACCAGAGAATCTCACTGATGATTTTACTTAGTCATAGTGACAAAACATCTGAAAACAAACCTTTAAGCTCAGAAGCTAGCTTGCATACTTATAAATGGTTATTTTTCTCTTAATAGTCGCATTTGGGACTTCTCTGCCACTCTTGTTTTAACAGAGTACGAGGCGAGATGAGTTTTTCTTGGTGTGTAGTTTAATTAACCGGGGAATTCGATATCACCATCATAATGGTTTGAGGGCTTGTCGGATGGGATTTGGACAGATTTGAACAGATTTGGGGTACAAAAGGACCCAGCAGATTCCATCACTTGGCAGTTAGTGACCTAGATCTTCAAATAAAACAGGCGACAAAATTCATTTAAGTTTGTTTCCTTGTGGTTGGTTAAATGAAAAGAAATGGCTTTTAACATTACTAAAGAGGGTCTGAGGTTTGAAGATGATTCACAAATTTGCCGACAAAGTTTAGAAATACAAAGGAAGGGCATACTTTTTGAATTAACATGTAGATTAGAATTGGGTTTCACCAGAGACAAAAGGAAAGCTGTCACCATAATGGAGTTGTTCAAGCACTTTGGTGCATCAGAGAAGCAGGAAACTGCAGTCTAATTAGAAAAAACTTAAATTGCAAGTGGAGCAATTGGAGTTAGAAGATAAAAAGAGAGACAGAAAGAGAGAGAGAAGAGAGTGAAAGAGAAAGTGAGGAAAAAGGAAGTCGGGGAGAATTTGAAATTCAGAAGTTTGGAATTAGATAACAAAGTTAAATTAGCAGAATGAAGATGAAGGGAGACCGTAGGGATGTATACAACTGTGTTAATACATTGCAATATTTCGGTGAGCAAAATGCCAAAATCTTTTCTATTTCATTTGCAAAATTGGCTCGGCAGATGGCATGTCCAGTGAAAATGTGAGCAATGCTAGTTCAGACTGAGATGGTTGGCACAGCTTGAGAGGTACGTGCAGTGCTGTCACATGAGGGAACAAGAGATTATGCAGATGTCAAACTGGCTATTTTGAGTGCTTATGAATTGGTACTAGAACAATATAGACAACCATTCAGAAATATCGAGATGGAACCAGGTCAGAGTCATGTTGAGTTTGAAAGAAATAACCACAGTCATTTTGATAAATATGGGCAGGCCTTAAAAATGGATAAGACCTGTGAAGCCCGATGGGAGATTATTCTGCTGGACGAGTTTAAAGACTCACTTCCAGAGACGGTAAGAATTCATGTGAATGAACATGAAGTTCAAGAAGTGAGAAGCGCAGCAGAAATGGCAGTTAAGAATGCATTGGTGCATGAGATGAAATTTAGCTTCTGGGAGGATTTTCATCCTGTTGAGGGATAGAAATTGGGAGAAGTGGCGATCCTACACTGCCAAACATAGAGAAAAGCACACTGGCAATAGATTACCACCATTGCAAAAGAAGCTCAAGGGGGTTGAAATGTTGTGAAAGGCCTCGGGTGTTCTCTCTATAACGGAGTGGAACACATAAAATTACAATGCCGATGGTTTAAGAAGGGCACTGGGAAAAGTTGTTTTCACTGCAGTAAGTTGGGACACACAGTGATGGGGGTTGAAGGAAGACACTTTGGGAAAAGAGTGGTAAAAGAGTTTAAACCAGTGGTATTAGTGAACCTGGTAAAGGAGACCCCAAGTAGAGTCGAGGAGCTGCAGGAGAGTGCAAAACCCAGGCAGCGGCTGTGTATGGAGTCAGTGCCTGATCTCTATAAAGAATTTGCCTCTGTAGATAAACCATACCAAGAAAAAATGGGGTGTGGGGGGCCGACAAGAAGTTGTAATTTTGCAAGATAGGGGATCTGTTCAGTATCTAATGGTTGAGAAGCAAGGAGCCGGAAAGGCACAACAGATCAGGCAGCGTCCGAAGAGCAGGACAATCGACTTATCAGGCATAAACCCATCATCAGGAATGTGGCGGGGGGACAATTGGGCTGAAAGATAAATACGAGGGTAGGGGCTGGGCTGGCGGGAGGGTCACTGGGAGGGTGATTGGAAAATATAGGTGGGAGTGACAGTATTATGTCGGAGGGGAAGGTGGAGTGGGTAGATGGGAAGGAAGATGGTCAGTTAGAACAGTTCAAAAGGGCAGTGCGAAGTTGAACGGTTGGATCTGGGATGAGGTTGAGGAGGGGAGATTTTGAAATTGGTGAAGTCAACGATGATGATGTATAGTTTGAGGGGTCCAAAAGTCCCACTTCACCCTCGTCTCTGACTTGTCACCATCACTCCCTACCTGCATCTACCTGTTACCTTCCAAGCTACCTCCCACCCAGCTCCATCCCCACCCTTCTATTTATTTCTCAACCCCCTTCCCTCTCCCTTACACCCCACTTTCCAGAAGAAGGACTTATGCCTGAAACATCAACTCTCCTGCCCCTCGATGCTGCCCATCTGCTGTGCTTTTCCAGCCCGACACTTTTCAACTCTGATCTCCAGCATCTGCAGTCCTCACTTTCTCTTGGCCTCCAATAGTAAGAGATGGAAGTATTTTCACTCTTTCTGACATGTTACTCAACAGCGTGATAATTTGTGGAATGGGGACAGAAATGAAGCATTCCCTGTTTAAATTAGGTTGGAGTGCCAAGTCAAGTTTGGGGAAGTAACAGTGAGATTGAGTGACAGAGTGTCAGTTCCAGGACTGCAGTTTGTTCTTGGGAATGATTTAGCAGGATCCAAGGTAGGAGAGGCACTCCTTGTGGTGTAGAAGCTAAAGTAAGACCAGGGAACAGGTGAATTAAAAGAACAATACCCAGGAATTTTTCCAGACACTGTAGTAACAAGATCCCAATGTCATAAGTTACAACAGGAAGGAAAACCGAAAGAAAAAAACAAAGGAGTTGATGCACAGAAGACTCAGGCTAAAACATTTCGAGTGGCTGGATTGCTCAAGGACGTGGTTAATTTTAGTTGTACATGTCATACATACCAAATGGTAAGCACTTCACAGGCAGTAATAAAACCAGCACCGTTGTTGCCAATTCCTGTATTCGAAGAACCTTTCATGTGGTTATGATTAGTTGTGTAGCTCCCCTTTCCAAATTAAAGTGGAAACCAATATCTGCTGATCATAATGGATGTGTCCACCAGATTACCAGATGCAATTCCATTGCGGAGTGTTAAGGCAAAAGGGGAGTTGGAGGAGTTGGTAGCTTTCTTTATTCACTGTGGGCTATGCAGTGTGATTCAATCAGACCAAGGGTCTCATTTTTCTGATTAGCTGTTTAAGGACATCTTGGATAGCTTCGGCACACAGCAGTTTAAATCAAGTGCATCGCATCCCGAATCCCAGGGAGTCTTGGAAAGTTGGCATCAGATGCTGAAGACAATATTAACGGCGTACTGTCAGAATTACCCGAATGATTGGAATAAAGGTGTCTCATTATATTGTTTGCCATTAGAGATGCCCCAAATGGGGGAATCCAAGATGGCGCGACCCAGCAAGTCTGAGTCTGTCGTGCTCTTCCCAAGACTTGGGTAAAGTGGGTCACCCACCCCCACCACACTCACCAAATCATTCATAATAGCTGTTTAATTTAATTAGTTGCTTAGTATTACATTTAAACAGACTAAAATTGAGTAAAAATGACCAAAGGGAAGGGAGCCCGCAGCTCTCAGCAAGCAGGAACCCCTCCCCCACCCTCTCCAGCTTCAGCTGAAGCGTCCACAGCCGCCCCGGGGGACGTACCTGCAGTGACAAGCCTTGTGGTATGATCTCCAAGCTGGATGCGAAGATTTTCGCTTTTATCGAGGAGACCCGAAATCGGTGGGACTCACTCTCGGCCGCGCTGCAGGAGCACGACCGAGACATTAAGGAAATCGAGCGCCGAGTCGAAGGGGCGGAGCTAAAGGCCCCGAACTCCGAAACTACAGCGCAATAGGCCGTGGATCGGGTCCGAACTCTCGACCAGTGAGTCCGCACCTTAGAGAATTACATTGACGACCTCGATAATCGAGGTCATCGAAAAAATATTCGTTTGCTGGGCCTTCCCGAACGGGAAGAGGAAGGCCAGCTTCCAGCATTCCTCGAGCAGTGGCTGCCACAGCTTTTAAAGCTGGAAGCTGGATCAGACCAGGTAAGGGTGGAATGGGCCTACCGGATCGCAATACGTGAGCCTGGCTCGAACCAGTGCCCACATCCGGTCATGTTCCGGCTGCAGAGCTATAGGGAGAGGCAAATACTCCTAGAAGCTTCGAGAAATCTTGGAAAAGACCCCCAAGCTTTGACCTTTGATCATGTTATTTCAGACGTTTCCCCAGCTCTGGTCCAAAAGAGGAAGGCATTCGACGAGGCGAAGAAGTGTTTAAGGGACTTAAATATTCAGTACCCCTTCTGCTACCCAGCAATGCTACGCTTTAACCATGAAGGATCCGTGTATAAATTCGGATCACTAGAAAAGGCGAAGGAATTCTTGGACTCTCTTAGATAAATTGTAAGAGATAATGGATGTTGGTTTGCCTTTCCCCCCGCTTTGGTTTATATCCCCCCCCCCCACACTTTTTTTCTTTTTTCTTACCTTACTGTTTAATACTATCATGGGGGATGGGGACAGGGATTTGATTTTCTCCCTTATATATATGCCTGGGAGTTTGGTTAGTATTGGTGAGGGGGGAAGAGGGGGAGGTGGTTACCTTATTCTATTTAACCTCTTTTTTTTAGGAGCGAGGTTGTTTTTCCCTTGTTATTTTGTATTATTATATTTAATTATTATTTGTTGAAATTGTAATTTTGTAGTTATATGTTTATATATGGTATTAACATTACCAAATATATCCAGGTGTTGGTATGGGTGGGGGTACGGTGCTCAATGTTAACTCTAGCATTGTATTATACCTGAATTCTCCTCATTTTATTGACGAGCGCCTGGGTCAAGGGTGGGGCATTGGTTGGGAGAGGATATGATGGACTTTTGAAAAGGAGGTGACACCCCCTGGAAACAAGGGGGAAAATCTCCACTTAAATATGTTTTTTTTAAATTATTTAGAAATAGTTTTTTATTATACAGTTGTGAGTGTATTAGAGAGTCTTCAATTTTGTAAATTTTATATGCTCTATGCTCGGGATGTTCTGGATAGGGTTTCCCCTCCCGAGTGGTCTTGGATTTGCCCGGATGATTACGGCTGATCATTCTGTTAAGTGGTGCACCTGGAATGTCAAGGGGTGTAAGTCGCCAGTCAAAAGGAAGAAAATATTATCAAATCTTAAGAAAGAAAGCGTTGATATAGCTCTCCTACAGGAGACACACCTGTCAGACAACGAACACTTGAAATTACAACAGGGTGGATTTGATCAGGCCTTTTTTTGTTCTTTTAGCTCAAAAAGCAAGGGAGTTGTTATTCTTGTTTTCACTTTCAAAATCCTAAATCAGAAAAAGATGAACCTGGATGATATATTTTGATTAATGCCCTTATAAATGGAGAGGAATATTGGATTTTAAATTTGTACTGCCGCCCCGGACCACCCCTTTAAATTTATAACGGAAGCCTTTTCAAAGTTGATGGCTTTTGGTGCCCGTCATACAATTATAGAGGGAAACTTTAATTGTATTATGGATCCGGAAATAGACAGGATTCCCAAGAGTACTGCAGGAGTATCTCCCAGATCTAGATAATTGGTGGATCTGAACAAAGAATTCGGATTAGTAGATGTATGGAGATGTCTTCATCCACAGGGCAGAAATTTTTCTTTCTACTCCAATCCACATAAATGTCATACCAGAATTGACATGTATTTTGACCCCTCGATTTTTTAAAATTCCGTATCATCCTGTAAAATAGGTAGTATAGCAATTTCCGACCACGCTGCTGTATATATGGAAACTAAGGTGAGGAATAATGGGACATCCCCTCGGCATGGGCATATGAACCCCTTCCTAATGAAAGATAGTAAATTTGTAAAGTACTTCTCTCAAGAATTTAAAACTTTTTTAGAAATTAATTCAGGTACAGCTAGCAACCCATCACTGATGTGGGAGACCATCAAAGCTTACACGCGAGGTTTGACAATCTCCTACTCAGTGACCCAGAAAAAATTGAAGGGAGAATAACAGCGTCTGCGTGAAGCTCGCTTAAAAGCAGCTGGAACAGCATAAACTGATAGACCTTCTATTGTCAAATTGCAAAGGATTACGGCTTTTAGGACAGCTCTAAACACTACGCTTACTCAAATGGCTAAGAGGGAAATATGATTTGCAAAACAAAGGTTATATGAATTTGGCGACAAACCGGGTAGATACTTAGCATTTCTTGCAAAGAAACAAAAGGCCCCGCAGACTATTACGTCTACCAAGGAAAGTACGGGAGTTTTGACTCATGATCATAACAAGATTAATGCGATCTTTAGAGAATTTTATTCTGAGTTATATAAATCGCAGGATTGTGAAGACAGAACTAGGAGGATGCAGTCATTTTATAAACATTTTGACTTTTCCGGGCCTAACTCCAGATCAGGTATCGGTCCTAAATACTTCTCTTACAGTCCAAGAAATACTTGATGCAATTAGGCAACTTCAGAGCAGTAAGGCACCGGGCCCAGATGGTTTTCAAACTGAATTCTATGAAGAATTCACAGGAATATTGGCTGGTCCACTTATGGACATGTATAACTATGCATATAGTCAGGGCTGCCTTCCGCCTTCGCTGAAAGAGGCAAATATCTCTCTTATCCTTAAAAAAGGAAAGGATCCAGAAGATTGTACGTCATACAGATCAATATCCTCACTAAATGTAGATTTTAAAATCCTTTCTAAAACGTTCACATTGAGACTAGAAAGGGTACTGCCACATATTATAAAGGAGGATCAGACGGGGTTTATTAAGATCCGTAAATCATCCAATAATATTAGAAGGGCTTTGAATATGATTCAAGCCTGTCATCAGGGAAAGCTACCAGGAGTAGTAGTTTCATTAGACTCGGAAAAGGCATTTGATAGGGTTGAATGGTCATATTTGTTTTACACATTGGAAAGGTTTGGCGTTGGACAGGTGTTTACCAAATGGGTCTCAACATTGTATAGTGATCCCAAAGCAGTTGTGGTTACCAATGGATTAGTTTTGGATAGCTTCAATGTGGGTAGGGGCTGTCGTCAGGGATGTCCTCTCTCGCCATTATTATTTCAGCTAATAATTGAACCACTAGCAGAAGCTATACGAGCTGATCCTAATATAACGGTCCTGAGGATTGGTACAGATGAACATAAAATTACCCTTTATGCAGATGATGTTCTTCTATTCCTCAGTAATCCTCTGATGTCCGTATCTCGCCTCATCCAAGTTATTAACACATTTAGCACATTTTCAGGCTATAAAATTAATTTTTCAAAACCGGAGACTATGCCAATGGGTGGCCTTGCTATGATACCCCACTTAGTGGATGGATCTCTTTTTCCCTTTCGTTGGTCCCTGGAGGGCTTCTTATATTTAGGCATTTTTATTACCCCAGTATTTGGTCAGTTGCATAAGGCTAATTTTGTGCATTTACTGAAAAGGATAAGGCGGGACCTCCAGCGATGGGGAGTCCTTCCAATTTCCTGGTTGTGTAGAATAGAACTAATTGAAATGAATGTCCTGCCCCGTCTCCTATACCCTATGAGAATGCTTCCGGTGATGCTGCTGAGACTGGCTCTACGTAAATTATATGGCTGGCTAGGTTCCTTTATCTGGAATCATAGACGGCCCCTCATTAAGCTGAAGAAGCTACAGCTTCCACAGACAAGGAGAGGATTGGACTTCCCAGATTTTAGGAAATATCAGTTACGTTCCCTATTAAGTTACATAGCTGATTGGGTCTTGTCTGATCCACAATCAATCTGGTTGAACATCGAGGCTTCTCAAGTAAAATACCCACTTATTAACCTTTTATTTTCAGACAAGAGGAAAATCATTACAGATCACTGTAAAAACCCTATAATACTAAACACAATTAAGGCTTGGAATATAATGCGGCAAAATGAGGGTAATTCACATAAAACATCCCCCTATGCACCGATAGTGGGAGCATGGGGATTCCAACCGGCGTTTACAGACACCACTTTTAAACTCTGGAGGTCCAGGGGTATCTCATGTCTAGGGGACCTATTTAAAGATGGGTTCCTGATATCTTTTGAACAGCTGCGTCAGAAATTCGGATTACCTAATGGAGACCTCTTTCGATACTTCCAAATTCGAGACTATATACAGAAGAAGACTACGGTATTAGATCATGTTTATAAATCAGATAGAGAATGTAGTGTCCTACGACCAAAGGGGGTGTCTTCCGTCAGTACTATTTATCATTTACTACATGATGAAGTATCGGGAGATATGGATAATCTGCTTAAAACATGGGATCAGTATTTGGGGCTAGAAATCTCTATAGAAACGTGGAATAATATTTGGGAAAACGCTAGAAGAACTACTATCTGTACCAGAACCCAGGCTATCCAGTTGAAGATACTTCATAGGGCCCATATAGCACCGGATCGATTGGCAAAATTTAAGGCAGGAGCATCTCCAACGTGTCCCAATGTAAAATAGAGGTGGGCACGCTTGTACATTGCCTATGGACCTGTCGTAAGATCCATAGATATTGGATTAAAGTAGCAAGTACCCTAACAGAAATTTTAGAAGCGGAAATCAAAGTGGACCCTGTATCTCTGCTTTTGGGCTTTTCGAACTTTCCCTCCCTGGACATGTACGGGAAGAGACTATTTTCTAATCTCTCTTTCTGTGCAAGGAAAAATATTTTGGTGAACTGTGTGGCTGACTTTCAAATTGGCACAGGTTAATGATGGAATATATTCACCTTGACTTCCTTACAAATATGGTGCACCGAAAGACCGAATTATTTGATAAAATATGGCAGCCCTTCTTGAATTACATAGATGCAGATATTTCGGCTATCCTAACAAGGGCTTTTATTTAATTGAGATTACAAACCTGTCTGGTCCGGGGCCCCTTAGGAGAGGATTTATTACACTTGACGTTAACACATTCCGAGCATGTAAGAGACTTAAATATACACTCTGGTTATTTGTAGGTTAGATTAGTAGATAGTTGAGATTGGCTTCTTTTTCTTTTTCGGTATTTTTTCTTTTGTTAAATTTTGGCTATTGTATATTTGATTTAATTGTATACCAATGTTTGTGTTTGAGACTTTTGTTTATTTTTGTAAACTTGTAAAAATATTAAATTACTAATAAAAATATCTATAAAAAAAGAGATGCCCTAAATCAATCTACTCACTTTACTTCCTTTGAGTTAATATTCATATATGAAGCGAGAGGTCCTTTCAAATTAATGAACTATAAACTTACAGGACCGAAATAGGAGATCTCACACTTGGATTATGTATCTGAGGTGAGGGAGAAATTAGATGGAGTAGGTGAGTTAGCTAAACAGCACCTGAAGAGGACACAGCATGGAATGAAGCAGGTGGCAGATAAAAACTCTGAAACCTTGATGATTTCCCGTGGGGGTAATGTGTTAGTATTGCCACCAGTGGTAGGAAATCCCTTCAAAGCCAGGTTTAGTGGCCCCTTTCAAATTACAAAAGTGTGGAGTCAGTTCAACTATCTGGTAAAGATAGCAGAGATGACAAAAAAAGTTACAGTACGTCATGTTTATGAATAATACTCCAGACACATTTAAGACTCGGGGACAGAGTTGTGGCCAGATGTACAAATTGTGTTGTTTATCTGTATGAGGTAGTGTTCTTTAGCAAGTGACTGAAAGCTCACATGTTACAGTTGGCAGACCGTGTTGAACGATGACAAGAAGCAAACTTGGTAATAAACTTAAAGAAAATAGAATTCTTGAAGGCAGAGGTGACGTTCTTGGGACATTATATTGGACATGGAAGGTTGACCCCATGGAACACAAAGAAGAAGGGTCTGAAGAACTTCCACAACCATCCTCGAAGAAAGAGGTGCTTCGATTTTTGAAACTGAGAGGATTCTATCGAAAATTTGTTTCAAACTTCAGAAGCGTATTGGCACCACTGGTGGATTTATTAAAGAAGAACACAGAATTGTGGTGGACAGAACAATGCCAGGAGTCATTTGAAAATTTTAAAGCAGGATTAATCACCGCAACAGTTTTAGCTGAACCAACTATTTTGAAAACCTTTGAAAATTGCATTTGATGCTCGGGATATAGGGCTCGGAGATGTATTGATACAGTAAGATGATGACGGAATTGAATGGCCAATAAGCTACTTGCCTTTATATCCACCAGAAATAAAAAGCAACATCTCCATTATTGAAAGAGAATGATTAAGTTTAGCACAGGACTGACAATATTTTAATGTTTATATGATAAACAAATTGTCAGAGATGATCATAGACAACGACAAACCTCTCGCATTTTTTTGAAATATTTAAAGAACAGAATATGAGAGTATTTCATTGGACTCTTATTTTACCGACTTTAAACTTACAAAATTTACATGCTGTAGGCCCTAAAATGCGAGAGCAGATGTGTTTTCGCAGATTTAAAGGAAAACGTTTAGATAAGATTTGACTTATTGCAATGTTAGTTATGTGTGCAGAATTAATATGTATGGTATGGCTGAGATTAATACTTTTGCAATTCATAATAATGGGATTAAGAATTAGAGGAAAAGAAATGAAGCCATCTTTTCATTCTGCTGTCTCATGTTTTTTTTTCCTGAAGTGGGGAGGTGATATGAAGCCGAAATCATGTCCGGTCATTTTAAGACAGAACGGGCTTTGCTGAATAGAAAGTACAGCCACAGATGCCAGCTGAAAGTCGTTTATCAGAAATTGCCGCTTGAACTTTATCAGGTTGGGATGTAGTTTGAGAAATGGCAAATGGAGTTTAATATAGACGTGAGGTCTTGCATGTTGGAAACTCAAAGGAGTTTCATGGTGATTGGGAGGGTCTTAAGGGGTGTAGTGGGTAGAGAGACCTTGGTGTTCAGTGCACGGTTCTCTCAGAGTGGAGTCACAGGTAGACAGGGTAGTGAAAAAGGCTTTTGGCACATTGGCAGAGTGCTTAATCGGTAGAGCTGTGACAGACGAAGAGATGGCGATGCTGAAACACGAGGAGTGGCAGCGATCACTTATTTCCAAAAGAGACATTGATAGGATGAGAAATTCCATACTTTACTCAGGATTGATTGGTTTGATTTATTGTCACGTGTACCTCAGTATAGGGAAACACTTTATTTATGAGCAGTGGAGGCAGATAATAGTAAGCATAGCCAGACAGATCATAGGGTGAAAATAGACTTCGACAGAGTAAGGAATACAGGATACATTGAACAGGACAATCACTGGACAATATCAACATGAATAAGATCAGCTTTATTTGAACTTAGAGAGTCCATTCATCAGAGGAACGTGACTTTCCTAATAGTTTATATGCCTTAATTAACTCTCCCCACATGAATGAGAAGTCAGCACAGTGGTTCGCACTGCTGCCTCACAGTGCCAGAGACCCGCGTTCAATTCCTGCCTCAGGCGACTCTCTGTGTGGAGTTGGCACATTTGCCCCATGTCTGCGTGGGTTTCCTCCGGGTGCTCCGCTTTCCTCACACAGTCCAAACATGTGCAGTGTAGGTGAATTGACCAAGTTAAATTGCCCGTAGTGGTAGGTGAAGGGGTAAATGTAGGGGAATGGGTCTGTGTGGGTTGCGCTTCGGCGGGTCGCTGTGGAGTTGTTGCGCCGAAGGGCCTGTTTCCACACTGTAAGTAATCTAATCTAATCGGTGTGTGAACCCGTACTGAACATCATGTTGTTCACAATCCCCAACAGCAGCCACATTACCTTCCGTCTGAAACAGGTAGCCATTCCCACCAGCTTCCGCCCTACATAGATAACACCAGGCTGTCACCTCGGAGATGGAACATGCCTTCTTGAGACTTCACACAATACATATGGCTTTCCCTCCTCACCGCGAGTAAACCACGTTAAAATCCCACGTGTGTATCATGAGCGATGGCGCCACGAGGTACAACGTGGAGCAATCTGTCTGTGCAGCCTCTGCTCCAATTGTTCATCATTTTAGAGCATCAATTAGGACACAGTGAGGACTGCCCATGCTGGAGATCAGAGTAGACAGTGGTTTGCTGGAAAAGCACAGCAGAAAGTCGACGTTTTGGGCATAAGCCATTCATCAGGATCAGCATCAATTACCCTCTTCCGCCCCTGTGTAAGTGCACTGAGGTGGGAATGGCCTCCTACTGCTTCTATATAAGTGGTTCCACTGACTGAATAGCCTCCTCCTGTTCCTGTATAAGTGGCTCAACGGGCTGAATGTCCTCATTCTGTTTCTGTTAATTGACACAAAGGACTGAACGACTTCTTCCTTGTCCAGTTGGACATGGTCAAGGGCCGGATTGGGTTACCTCTGGTTCCTGTTTGACAGCTCGATGTGCTGACAAGTGTGATGATGCTGCAACTTTAAGAGGTTATTTTGTCCTGGTTTCTTTTAAGAGAGAGATTGAACGAGCTGGCTAGTTAGGACTACTGGGAAAAAAGCGAGGGAGGCCTTGGGTTTATTTTAATGCAGCTTGAATGGGTGTGGCCAACTCTCACAGATTAGGATCTCTGGATTTTGGTTTCTCAGCAACATCAGAAAATATTGTGGTCTACACAGAGTTGGAAGCTTCAGTGAATGTATCTTGGCTGCTACTCTCTCTGAATTTTCTCTTGCTGCTGTTTTTTAATTCCTGGATTGGAGAAATGTTTGTGATATTTTGTGTCTGAATATTTCTTTTTGCCAAGGGCTATGTTTATGGGAGTTTCCTATCTTGGAACAGTTCATCAGTAATCGCTCCACGATCTATTATTCTGTTAACTTGTCCGATAGAATTACGTTATTCTAAATTCCACTTTCTTTGGTTTCATTTTATCTTCCATGTTTAAATAAATGGTGTTTGCTTCACACCGAGTCGTTTGACCTGTCGCATTGTATCTGGAACAGAAAGTTCACATTTCCTTTAAAATACGAAAACATTAGAGTCTCGGCTAACGCCTTCAAATATTTTCGAGGGGCTCTGGTGTGGTCCATCACACTAGACTCCTTCCCTTCCTGAGTAATAGGCTGGAGGCACTGAATGGGCTGTCCCTGTTCTTCTCCAATAGTGTCAATGGGCTGAATGACTTCCTCATATACCTGTGAAACCAGTGTTAGGTGCTGAATGAACTCTATTTCACTGTAACAATGTGCAGTGCCAGGCAGTGCTGTTGCATGAACGTTACAGACCATTTAACAGCACAAACCTGACTGGTGTCTGGCTCTTGCTGCGCATGGATAGAGACTGGTTCAGGAGCTGACGGGCGACCAATGTTCTGAACATTGTGGAATCTTCAGTGACGATCCCCACTTCTGATTTTATGGTGGGGAGGGTGGGGGTGGGGAGACATTGATGAAGCAGCTGAAGCTGTTTGTGAAGAGGAAGCGACCGTGAGGATCTCCCACAGAGGTGACCCAGGACTGAGATGATGAACATCTTCCTTTGTGCCATGTTTGACCCCAAACACTGGAGAGGTTCCTATGATTCCCATTAAGTCCAGGTTTGTTAAACTCCTTGATGTCAACAAAAGCCAACCAGTGTCTTGATATCAGGGCCAGTCATTTTTACCGGAACCCTTGAGCCAACATCTTTTGTCCATATCAATTGGCCATGGTATAGGAACAACACGTGTTTTCTTCAAACAAATGGTCTTGAATATCAGGGTTTCTCTTCTCAAGAATGTGAGGGAGCAAGATGACTGAAAGTATTTGAAGAAGAAATAGATGGACATTGACCTGACAGAGAGTTGAGGACGATGAAGAATTAGGTATGAGAGAGGATTTGAGACCAAGAGCAGATCAGTTATGATCTTAGTGAAGGGCAAGGCAGGCTTGGGGAGTGAACGAACTGTCCTGTTTCTGATGTTCTCCCATTCTGTTTTTGGAGAGTTAGTGGGTCTTATTTTCATAAATGTGCAATTCCTGAATATTGCAGTCAGGGGGACCAGATGATATTGTGAGCCATCTCTGGTGAGTATATGGGCTGTATTCAGAGTCAATCTGCGTCTACAGCATGACCAACAAATGAAGCCCAAGTTGCAGAGAGGGGAAGCTGTGTGAAGAGAGATGAGGGGCCTCTCTCATACCTGTGCCTGGATTTTCCAATTACATTTCCAGAATCACTTCAAAGCGTGTGTGACAGTCTTGAGAGGCTGAATGGTCTCCTCTGTTCCTGTGCACCAGATTATAGGAGTATGTGGCCTCCAACTGTCTAGCAGATATTAAGGGCTGAATGGAACACAAAAACATAGGACAGAGGAGCAGGAGTGGGTCATTAGATACTTTGAGCCTTCTCCACCAGGAACTACGATTGTGGCTGATCAAGTTGTGGACTCAGCCCTACTTTCCTGTCTGTATCCCAATATCCGTGAGTTACTTCCCTGTCAAATATTTAGTAATGCAGCTTTCAATCAATGTGAACATAGAGGCACGATAAACTTCCAGTGAAGAGAATTCCCACTTGAAAGGTAATTTTTGAATTTTTCGTTTTTCATCTTATAGAATCACAGAGTCATGCAGAACAGAAACAGACCATTTAGTCCAACCTGGTCACTCCGATCAGATATCAAATCTGATCCAGTCCCATTTGCCAGCATTTGGCCAATATCCCTCCTCTTTCAGATACTTTTAAAATGTGTGATTGTAACTGCCTTCACCACTTCCTCTAACATCACTTTTTGTACACGCACCACTCTCTGTGTGAAACATTTACCTTCAGGTCCCTTCTAAATCATTCGCCCTCTCCCCTTCAACCGATGCCTGTGAATCTGGTCTCCTCTACTCTGAAGGGCAGAACGTGGCTGTTCAGAATATCCATTCCCCTGATGATTTTATAAAAAATCCATAATGTCTCCCTTCAGCCTCTGACACTCCAGGGAGAAACACCTCAACATAATCAACCTCTCCCTGGGACATCTCTGTAAATCTTTTCTGCAGACAACCGCGTTGTATGCAGTTTTCTTAAAATGGCCTTCCCAACACGGTGTACAGATGCAACATACCCCCACAAAGCCTATACTCAATGCTATGACTGATTAAGGCAAATGTGCCAAATATATTCAGCACCACTCTGTCTACCTGCGACTAAACTTTCAAGGAACAATGTACCTGCAGTCCTAGGTCCCTTTGTTCCATAACACTACCCAGCACCTTGCCATTAAATGTATAATTTCTTCCTAAAATGCAAAACCTTATATTTATCTAAATAAACTTCATCTGTGTACTCCTTGCTCCTTAGTCCCATCTAATTGTGGTCACGTTGTACTCTGAGATAATCTACTACACCAGATTTCTGATGTCATCTGTAAACTTACTAACTCTGGCCCCGATATCCACATCTAAGTTCTTCACATAAATGATGAAATGCAGTGAACTGAGCACTGATTCTTGCAGCACACTGTTGGTCACAAGCCTCCAGTCTGAAAAATATCCCTCTTCCTTCAAGCCAATTGTGACTAGCTTCTTCTGTATCCCATGTGACCGAACCTTTCATCTGTCTACCAATTGGAATGTTATGAACACCTTGCTGAAGTCCATATAGACAATGTCTACTAAATTGCCTTCATTAAATTCTTTTATACCTCTTCATAAAACTCAACCAAATTAATGAGACATGATTTCCCAAGCAGAAAGACACGTTGTCTACCCCGATCAGCTCTTGCCTTCCCAAATGTATGTAAATCCTATCCTTCAGAATCCCCTCCAACAACTTACCCACCACTGACATTAGGCTCACCCGTCTATCGTTCCCCGACTTTTTAGGGTCACTGTTTCCTTTTCTTGTCCCACTCCTCCACTGCTCACAACAAATGTTAAATGTGACCAGGTTGGTGATATGGCCGATGATAAAGGTGTTAGCCTGGGTCAGGGTCAGTTTTAGGAACAAGTCAGGCGAGTTTCTTTAATCTGCTCAAATAGCACGTTTATGATCCAGAGCAATGTTACTCAAACTATGATGGAAAGATGGCAAACTGTTTGGGTATTGCAAATATATAATCAACATGTCCCTGTTTAAAATGCTGAGACACACACACACACAATCTCTGCAATTTGAAGTTGAAAGAATTTTGTCCAAATATTAGTGTAACTTATGACAAAAGGAAAAATTGAGAGCTTGTCCAAAATGTGAATCGGCTTCTGAAGATATTCTACTCACACAAGCTGCTAGCAATGGGATTTCATCCTAAGACAGTTGGAATTGGCTGAATTCCCTTTGCATTAGGCAGTGAGAAGATTCCAATGAATTCTGGTCAGTAATCACCCAAAGGTTATTACAGTGGCTTAGTGGTTAGCACTGCTACCTCACAGCATAAGGAATAGGGGTTCTATTCCAGCCTCGGGCGACTATCTGCGTGGGGTTTGTGCATTCTCCCTTTGACTGCGTGAGCTTCTAATAGGTGCGTCAGTTTCCTCCCACAGCTCAAACTGGGTAGATTAAGTGGATTGGTCTGTGGCATTCAGGGATTTCTGGGTTTGGTGCATTAGTCAGAATTAAATCTCAGGGAACGGGCCTGGCAAGGTTACTGTTTGGAAGTTTGGTATAGACTTGTTGGGCCGAAGGGCCTGTTTCCACACTGCACGAATCTTTAAAAATGAGAATGGTAATGATGACCATATAGGTGTTTTTTTTTCAGGTCGCACACATTCCTGTGATGAGGAATACTGAGGGAGAGAGAGAGTTTAATAGGCCATTCCTTCTCAGGAAGATTAAATTGACTCCCTCTCTGAGTTGAATCACACAATAATGTCATCCTCTCCCAAACTGGTTCATGTGAGGTCTCCTTGTATAATGTCCAGACTATGTTTCCATCACATTCCCTGTTCCATGTCGATGCATCATTGTTGCCATCTCGCACAGAGCCATGCCCTCAGCAGAAAATGGTCTTGGTCAATTTGAAAATATGTTTATATGCCCCTACGTCATGAAAAAATAAAATATTTAATGTATTTAGAATACATGTTTTTAAAAAATGCATTCACTTTAAGAAATACAGAAATTACTGGTAAAGATCGGCAGGCCTGTCAGTACCCAGATGCCTTTTACATACTGCAGTTGTACCAGCCTCCACCACTTCCTCTGGCAGCTCATTCCATACACACACCACCCTCTGCGTGAAAATGTTCCTCTTAGGCCTCTTCAAAATCTTTCCCCTCTCACTTTCATCCAATGTCCTCTAGTTGTGAACGCCCCTAACCTGGGGGAAAACCCTAGCTACTCACTCTATCCATGACCATTCTGATTTTATAAACCTCTACTGCTGCAAGATGTGACTCCAATCAACACGAATAGCTGTGCTTTCAGTCATTCTGGGCCTAAATTCAGAAATTCAATTTTGACACTTCGTTCTCCATCATATCACAATTCTACATCCAGTTTAATCAGTTTGTTCAGATGTATCATGAAACACTTCTGTGGGATTTACACCGAGACCTTTTTGCTCGGAGGTAGGGACATTAGCATCACTGGGCAATACCCATAAAGCTGTAACATTATTCTCCTGTGTGTTTGTTCATCAGCCTGTTCTGACATGCTGTGACATACCTCTTCAACAGGCAGGACTTGAATCCAATCCTCCTAGTCCAGAGCTAGGAACACTACCACAAGTTTAGGAATTAAGATCAAATCCAGAGTTCTGGTTCAGAGCCAGGGACACTACCCACTACACGATCATACCCAGACTTGAGTCATATTTTAAGTGCCATCTTTCAGTTCAGTGTGGAATTATTATAACCAGGTTACCATTACTGAACTACACAAAACACTTTGTATTGTTAAACAAATGCAAGATATTTGTCTCTACTGTAGGATATTGAGTGCACGTGCTGTGCTATCGAAATTAACTATGAACATCTTCATATCTGTAATCTACAATATTAAGGAAAGAAATCCGGCAGTCACAGTCTGCCCAATGAAGGGTCTCAAATAGATTTTTATCACTGGACACCACAGACAACGATAAAGCATAATTTCTGGTCCCAAAACACCGATCACTATTACCCACCTCTAACGTGCAACTGCCCTCTTCCTAAAACAATAAAATAACACCAGGCCGCTGATTACTGTCCAGCCTCTCCTCCCCATTGACAGAGTCTGCAATCAGTCCCTCCTCCCCCAAACCACACAAGGCAACCCAAGCTCAGGGTCTTTGTGAAACTCAAGGCCGGAGTGTGCAGGCCTCCTGGAGACGGGGAGGATATTTTAAAGGGGGAGAGTGAGGAGGTGATAATATCACACACTGGGCTGAGGGGTGGCAGATGGAGTTTAGTTTGGATTAATGTGAGGTATTAGATTTGGTAAATCAAACAAGAGCAGGACCTGTACAATTAAAAGCAGAGCCTTTGTCAGGGTTGCAGGACAGAGACCAAGGCCGTCTGGTATAATTCTTTAAAATTTGCATCTCAGATAGATAGTACGGTTAAGGAGATGTTTAACACACTTGTCTTCATTGTTCAGACCTTGGAGTATTGGAATTGGGACGTTATGTTGAGGTTGTACAGGACATTGGTGAGGCCTCTTCTGGAATACTGTGTCCAGTCTGGTCATCCTGCCCGCTCAGTCCATAGGCACACCATACACTGGTGAAAAAGCTGCCCCTTAGGTCACTTTTAAATGTTCCCTTCTCACCTTAAACCTGTACCGTCTAGTTTTGGTCTCCCCACCCATAGGAAATACCTTGATTATTCACTTTGATATTACTGACCTTGATATTATTAATCTGGAGAGGATTGAGCAGACATTAACCTGGATGTTGTTGGAAATAGATGAAGTGAGCTATAAGGAGAGGCTGGATAGACTAGGACTCTTTTCAATGGAGAGTATGAGATTAAGGGGCAACTTTACAGAGGTGTATAAAATAATGAGGGGTGCAGTTAAGCTGAAGGGCTGGTGTCTTTTCCCGAGAATTGGGGATTCAAAACTGAGGGATATTTTAAGGTGTGAGGAAAAAGATTTGCAGATGTCCTGAGAGGTAATTATTTTCGTCAGAATCTGGCTTATGTGTGGAATGAACTCCCAGAGCCATTGGTGAAAGCAGGGACAGTTACAACATTTAAAGGACATTTAGATCAGTACATGGATAAGACATCAGTTTGGATGGTGCCGTGAGCAGCTGCCCCCTCCCTTCCCCTCTCTGAACGAATCTCTGTTGGTTTTCAATCCTCTGCCAATGCCGGTGCAGTGGCGTGGGGCGGCCAGCAGAGGGTGGCATTGCATTACTTTAAGCACCACAGAGATTGCCAGACCTGCCCCACACAGAGACACACAGATACACACACACAGGAATTGTCAGGGCGCGGCGTGAAGCTCATCTGGTAACTTAAATGAAACATACAGAAATGGTCAATTTGACTCGTAAACTATTTAAGTATAAGTGACAGAGAACTCTCAAATTCCACTGTTTACATAATAAAATCAATTTATTTTTTATCTCTGAAAGTGAACATTTTACATCAAGCATTCTGAATTCTGAGACCTTTTTTTTTCTTAACTGCTTATTACCCCAATGCAACTCTATAATGATATACTGTTTCAATAAGTCACTTATTAAAATTGCACTCATTCAATTTCAAAATCACACAGCAGCTGTTGTTTGTGTGTCTTCTTGTGGCCATAAATCTCCCTGGGTCATCTTCTTTCTTTTTACTGCGAATATGTTCCATATGAAAAGGTACCTTTGATAGATAGTGTTTCCTAATCTCTTGGATCTGTGTTGATGGCATTTACTCTGTCTGCAATTTTCGAAATGCCTGCATTGTTAATATGCACAACGTCAGATCATCTCATTGGTTCAAGTTCCGAAAACCAATACATTCAAACTTGGTTTATTTTCAGTATCCTGTGGCATAATTTAAACTGCTTGGTAAATTTCGAATTTTTGTCCAAGGAGCAACCATCTCAGGGATCTATTTCACAGCCAAATGTGACATATTTTCAGTTGTCCTTCTCACTCTGGGTCTGCCATCCTCTCATATCACAGGTGCTTGGAAGTTCTCTGTTCAGAACAGCTTTCCCTCTCTCTTAAAGGTACATACACACTTTCGACTTCATGACATTAATACCCTGATGTCAATACAGAAAATTTGAGCCAATCTGAAATTCTCTTCTCTATGGTTTGTCAATATTTCATTCACTCCATCTGGTTTGTATCAGGAATTTGTTGCTCCATTGACAACATTTCATTATTCGACTCTGTCCGTGGGAATATAGCGGTATTTCACTTGCTGACAATAGTGAGTGTCGCAGAATTTCAGCTGTTGCATGGGAACTGTGACGCTATAACAATCTCAATGCTTGTAGATGGCACCAAACCTGGAAGAATTGTAAAGTCTATGGAGGAGAGAGTGGAACTCTAACAGGACAATCACACGTTGGTGTAGTGTTCAGATGTATGGCAGATGGGGATCAATGCAGGGCAGTGTGAGGTGATGCACTTTGTTAGGAAAGACAACGAAAGACAATATAAAACAGGCCGTGCCGTTAAATAGGGGGTGCAGGAGCAGAGTGCTGGGTGTATATGAGCACAGATTGTTGAAGATGTCAGGACAACTGGGGAGAGCAGTAACTATCACAGACTAGTTTCAGTATCTAGCTGTTTACAGGGGGAGGTGTAGGAGGGAGTCTCAGTGCTTCCTTGCTGGGAGGTGGTGGTGACGATGTGTTGTAAGCCCACCCTCCTGCCCAACGAGACCATGGGTATTCCATTTGTACCAGCTCAACACAAAAGGGAGATGGTATCAGGGCCACGGCTTCTAAGCTGTGCCGGGGGGAAACGGAGCTGCCAGTGGGTTTAATGTGAGAATTGCCCTTCACTGAACATTGCTTCTTACTCGGTCGGTGAGACGTGGATGTTTCAGAATCTCCACACGAGGCATCCCGGCCCTCTCCAGCTCGGAGCAGGGTCCTCCCCACATGGCGGGTGGAGGGAGGTGAGGGAACGGATATCGAGCACTTCACCACCCAGATAGGCCCTTTCTGTCCTATTCCAGGCTGTTTCTTCTTGGATGGGGAGAAAGGGAGGGAGGGAGGGTGGGAGTGGGTGGCCCTGCTGTTAGTGCTGGTGTAGGTGGGGGATGGTGTCATGGTGAGGTGTCCGGGGGGAGTCAGTCAACAGTGTTGTATGCATGCAGCATTATTAGTGGAGGGAGTGAGGTAAAGTGGAGGGAAGGGGGGCGAAGGTGCTGCATGCAGCAGTGAGAGTGGTGGACCATGAGCCTTGGTCGGGAGTCGGTGCTCGAACAGATATACAGTGAGTGGGAGGGAGCAGAGAGAATACGGTGACCCTTATCTTGAAAGATCGGGGAAGGTTACTGAAGCTTGTCCTGTATTGCTGGGCATTTCTTCAGACCACAGATACTGCACTGAGCTTGGTGGTGAGCTCAGACCATGCATGGTGGGTCTGGTGGTGTGGTCTCCTCTGGAAAGAGAATGGTCTCATTCTGTACTAGATCATCCACCAGCACCTCCGTGCCCCTGTCCACAAACCGCTGTGAAATTGCCTATGATCTGCCATGCTCGAGGTAAATTGTGCAGGGCAGCTCCGAACTGAGAAAGCTCAAACGTGTGCCCATTGGCCTTTTAAAGGTGGCACCAGTGCCAGGGATCACGGAATATCCAGGGGCATCCGGGCGATGGTGAGTACCACCCGCCATGATGGCTGGGAGAATCGGGCTGATATTGAATGAGAGAAACATCATGGGGTGGGCTGGGTAGTTCATGAGATGAGTCCAATACGATAACACCAGGAAACTATCTCAGCCTCGTGGGGACGATCCCCCTGTCACACTCAAGGAAAATCAAACAAAGATAAATTATTGTTAGAATCTGCCCAATGACTCATAGATTCGGTTGAAAGCAATTCCAGTAACAAAGATGCAGAACAAATGCTCATCTGGCCTCACACCAATATCCTTCTTTCCCATCTTTCCTGGGAAGACAGGTTCATGTTACAGGATGCTATCAAAGTGTCTACATTTCAGCATTCTGAATCCTGGGAACACATCCTTCCATGACACTGTCTCTCAGTCTCCCCATCTCTGTCTGTTCCCCAAACCCCTCCCATGTGGTGGTATTTAAACTGATTCCCCCGCCATCTCTCTCTGGCAGTGATGTTCACACCCACAGCACCCCCTTGTCATGGTACAATGGAGAGATTGAGCTGTAAATGGGTGGGAGCTGTGCATCTTATCATTTCCAGCATGGGCTGCAAGTTTACCAATACTGCGCAGGGATCTAACACAGTGTTACTGAGGAATGCAGTGGGTTGGTGTACAGAGCTCTTCAGGAGGGTAACTGCTCCTGGTTTACAGATCAATGCACTGGGGTGGTGTACACAGTCCTACGTGCTGGGAGGGTAACTGCTCCTGGTTTACAAATTAATTCAGGTCGGTGTGCTGAACAGACTATCTGGTTGAGGTTTATAGATAATGCAATGATGTAGTCAGTGCAGCTCCCAGTGCTGGACAGATATGTGGCCTGTGCACAGTACATCATGTTGGTGGGGTGGGGAGAGGGGAAAGGTGAAGGACAGTTGAAGGAGATCCTGGAACGTTCTGGCCCCGACATTCTCTAACTGCCATTCCCCGGAACATTCTGCCCCCAACATTCCAAAACTGACATTTTTGCCAGTATTTCAGAACTTCCCATTTGTGATTCCAGCTCCAGTTATTTTAATAAATTCCTGAATACAGGGATACATTTGAAAATCTCACTGGGCCCCCAATCAAACGGGTCTCTTTGCCTCCAGGCTGATGGATAATGGGTTTTCCTTCCTCACAGTTAACGTAGTGACCATCTACGTCCTGCTTTATAAAGATTGTGGATTGTCTCCATGTGTCAGACGTTACCTGGGGGCCATGGCAGCGGCGGATCTCCTGCTGATTATCCTTGACCTGATTCTGAGACATATTCCCATTGTTTATCAGGAACAGTTTTATTTCCTGTGGTACTCCGTCCCCGTGTGTAATATCCACGCCGTCCTGCTTTATGCAGCCACTGACTGCTGTGTCTGGTTCACCGTCACTTTCACCTTTGATCGGTTTGAGGCCATTTGTTGCCCGAAGCTGCAAAGTAAATATTGCAGTGAGAAAACGGCGGCTGTGGTTCTGGGAGCAGTGACTGTGCTGAACTGTTGAAAGAACATGTTCTGGTATTTTATGCTCACGTTTCGGTATCGGCTGTGGAACCTCCCTTGGTTTTGTGATGAAACAGACGCTGCTTTATCCTCCAGTGTCTGGGTCACAATCGAGTTCCTCCACCACATTCTAACCCCGTGTGTCCCATTTCTCCTGATTCTGCTGCTCAATGTTCTCACCGTCAGACACATTTTAGTGACCGGCAGAGCCCGCAGGAGACTCCGCGCTCACACCAATGGGGATGCTCAGTCTGACACAGAAATGAGAAACCTAAAAAAAAATCCATCATTTTACTATTTGTGATCTCGGCCAATTTCATCCTGTTATGGTCAATGTTAATGCTGTATTCTATATGGAGCCGGATGTATAGGATTGGGTATCGGTCTGTGTATCTCGATGCCTTTGAGCAGGAATTGGGCTTCATGCTGCAGCTCCTCAGCTGCTGCACAAACACTGCGATTAATGCCGTGACCCAGACTAAGTTCAGGCAGCGGCTGAAGAATGTGCTGAAATATCCCTTCACCCAAATCCATCCATCCATCAAATTCCCTCATTAATCAATCCAATCGGCATTTTCTCATTTCAGTTCAGTGTTTCAGCGATGGAGCAGCCTGTCACGATGGTAACAGATTGAGTGTAGCGCTGGTTTGTCCATCCTTACCCCACAGGGAGTTACAGGGAAACATTTCAATGTTTCTCACAACTCAGAGGCCAGTGAGAAAAGGAACCATCCCACTGACTGAATCCATCACTCCTATTTGTGAACAATAAAAATGTTCATAAAGCGTGCCGAGCAGCAGAGTGACTGATGTTGTTGTGTGTTTTTGTGTTGGAGAAGCTGAGCTGGAGAGAGACAGACTCAGCCCCAAGTCCTGGTCCTCAGGGAAGGGGAGGGCACCTCGCCCTGAGCGCAGGAGCTGGATTTAACTCCCTCTGTCCCCCCCCACTCCAACCTGACCTCCCCATTTCCTCTCCCCTTCTCTTTCTCCTCATTTCTCTCCCTCTCTCTCTCTGCAGACTCTCTCTTTCTCACCACCTCTCCATTTCACTCTCCCTCGTCCCCCCTCTCTCTCTCACACACCCCTAATTCTGATTTCTCACTCTCTCCTGCCATCTGCCTCCCTCACGCAACTCCGTCTCTTCTCCATTTTCCCTCTCCTCCCACCTCCCATATCTCTCTATCATCTCACAACCACCCCTCCAACAACATGCAACCAAATCAACAACCTTTCGCACCCCCACACCCCCGTCTGGATTAGAGGAAGAGGGAGACGTCAGAGAGACAGAGTGTGTCAGAGAGAGAGGGTGGGGCAGGAGGGAGACAGATTTAGTCAGAGAGAAACAGAGCGAGGTGGGGAGAAAGAGAGACCGAGATAGGGGAATCGAGAGTGAGAGAAGGTGGAGAGAGAGTGAAGGAGCAGGGCGAGAGTGAGAGAGAGAGAGAGAGAGAGACGGTGTGAGAGAGAGAGGGGGGGGGGGCAAGGCAGAGATAAGGTGAGGGAGGGAGAGAGAGGGAAATAGTGGAGGACCGAATGAGAGAGGGGTCAGAAAGAGGGGGACAGCAAGGGGGACAGAGAGAGAGAGGAACAGAGAGAGAGAGGGACAGAGAGTAGGGGACAGAGAGAGGGAGACAGGGAGAGGGGAACAGAAAAAGGGGCAACAGAGATAGAGGGGGAAAGAGAGAGGGGGACAGAGTGAGAGGACCAGAGAGTGGAGGACAGAGACAGAAGGACAGATAGCGGGGGACCGAAAGAGGAGGACCGAGAGATGGGGGTCAGAGAGAGAGGAGGACAGAGAGCGGGGGACAGACAGAGGAGGGCAGAGAGGGGGGGGGGGGGAACAGAGAGCGGAGGACAGATAGAGCGGGACAGCGAGAGGGGGGACAGAGAGAGGAGGACAGAAAGAGGGTGACAGAGAGAGAAGGGGGACAGAGGGAGGGAGAGAGGGAGAGGGGGACAGAGAGATGGGGAACAGATAGAGGGGAACAAAGAGGAGGCACAGACAGAGGGCGACAGAGAACGCGGGACAGAGAGAGGGGGACAGAGAAAGGGGGTAAGAGAGAGGGGGAACGGAGAGAGGGGACAGAGAGTGGGTAGAGTGAGCGGGGACAGATAGAGGGGGACAGAGCAAGGTGGGAAGAGAGGGAGTACAGAAGAGAGGGTGACAGAGAGAGGGGGACAGAGATAGAGGGACAGTGAGAGGAGGACAGAGAGAGGGGGACAGAGAGAGGGGGAGGATAGATAGTGGGGGTAAGGAGAGAAAGGCCGAGAGAGGTGGGGATGGGGGAGAGAGAGAGAGGACAGAGAGAGAAGAACACATAGAACGTGGGGACAGAGAGGGGGCACAAAGAGAGAGGGGAGACAGAGATAGGGGGACACAGAAAGGGGGGCAGACAGAGAGGGGACAAAGAGGTGGACAGAGGGGCGGGATAGAGAGAGAGCAACAGAGGGGGTGACAGAGAGGGGAATCAGAGAGCGAGGAGTCAGAGAGAGGCAGGACAGAGAGGGGGCAGAGAGAGGGGGAACTGGGGGACAGAGAAGAAAGGGACAAAGAGGGGGTGACAGAGATAGAGGGGGAAAGGTAGGGGGACAGAGAGTGGAGGACAGAGATAGGGGGACAGAGAGCGAAGGACAGAGAGAGGAGGACAGAGATCGGGGGACAGAGAGAGGGATACAGAGTGAGTGGGACAGGGAGAGGGGACAGAGAGACGGGGAGAGAAAGGGGGTCAGAGAGGGAGGCACAGAGAGAGGGTGGGCAGAGAGAGTGGAACGGGGGGAGAGAGAGCGGGCGAAAGAGAGGGAACAGAGAAAGGGGGAGATAAAAGAGGTCAGGGAGTGGGTGGGGCAGAGAAAGGGGGCTTAGAGAGAGGGGCGACATGGAGACGGACGACAGAGAGAGGGGGACAAAGTGAGAATAGCGACAGAGACATGGGAACAGAGAGAGAGGGGGGGCAGAGAGATGGGGACAGAAAGGGGGGACAGAGGGGGCGACAGAGAGGAGGGCGGGGGGCAGAGAGAGATGGGCGACAGAGAGAGGCAGGGGACAGACAGAGGGGGACAGAGAAAGGAGGGACATAGAAAGGGGTGAACAGAGAGAGGGGGAGAACAGAGAGCGGGGGACAGAGAGAGGTGACAGAGAGAGAGTGAACAGAGAGGGGTACGGAGAGAGAGGTGGGACGGAGGATCAGAGAGAGAGGGAGTACAGGGAGGGCGACAGAGACAGGGGGAGAGAGAGAGAGGGATAGATGGGGGGACAGAGAGAGGTGGGGCTGATAGAGGGGAAAGAGAGTGGAGGACAGAGAGAGGGGACAGAGAAAGTGAACAGAGAGAGAGAGGGGACGGGTGATCAGAGAGAGAGGGAGTACATGGAGGGGGAGAGAGAGAGAGTGGGACAGACAGAGGGGACAGAGAGAGGCGGACAGAAAGGGGGGACAGATAGAGGAGAGAGAGAAACGGGAAAAAGAGTTAGTGGACAGAGAGAGGGGAACAGAGAGAGGTGGGAGGTAGAAGAGGTCAGGGAGTGGGGGGACGGGGCGGTCAGAGAGAGGGGCGACATATAGACGGGCGACAGAAAGAGGGGACACAGCGAGAAGGGCGACAGAGAGAGAGGGGAACAGAGAAAGGGGAAGGGGGACAGAGAGATGGGGGACTGAGAGGGGGGACAGAGGCGGCGACAGAGAGGGGGGAGCTGCAGAGAGAGAGGGACGACAGAGAGACAGGGGACGGGGGGGGGGGGGACAGAGACAGGGGGCCAGAGAGAGGGTGAACAGAGAAAGGGGTACAGAGAGAGAGGGGGACGGTGGAGAACAGAGAGAGATGGACAAAGAGGGGGGTCAGACAAAGCGAGAGAGAGATAGGGGGACATTGAGATCGGGATGGGAACAGAGAGGGGAGAGAGAGAGGAGCCAGAGAGACGGGGAGAGAGAGGGAGGACAGAGAGTCGGACACAGGCGTGGACAGAGAGGGGGCACACAGAGAGAGGGGGACAGAGAGAGGGGAACAGAGAAAGGGGGAGATAGAAGAGGCCAGGAAGTGGGGAAACAGCGAGAGGGGGCAGAGAGAGGGGCGACATAGAGACGGGGGACAGAAAGGGGAACAGGGAGAGAGAGGGGAACAGAGAGATGGGGGCAGAGAGGGGAGATAGAGTGGGCGATGGGGGGTGGGGACATAAAGAGGAGCGACAGAGAGAGGCAGGGGACAGAGAGAGGGGGGACAGAGAAAGTGGGAACAGAGAAAGGGGTGGACAGAGAGGGGAACAGAAAGAGGGGGTACGGAGAGAGGGGACAGGGAGAGTGAACAGAGAGAGAGGGGTACAGAGAGAGAGGGGGACGAGGGGAACAGAGAGAGGGGAGGTACGGGGGGCAGAGAGAGTGGGACAGAGAGAGGGGGACAGAGAGAGGCGGACAGAAAGGGAGGATTGGGGGGAAGAGAGAGGGGTAGAGAGAGGTGAGACAGAGAGGGGGACAGTGGGGGTGGACTTAGCGGGGGGCACAGGGAGAGGGGAGAGAGAGAGAGAGGGGAATAGAGGGGTAAGAGAGCGGAAGACAGAGAGAGAATAACAGAGAGAGGGGGAGATAGAAGCGGTCAGGGAGTGGGGAGACAGGGAGAGGGTGGTCAGAGAGAGCTGCGACATAGAGACAGGCGACAGAGAGAGGGGGACACAATGAGAAATGCGACAGAGAAAGCGGAACTGAGAGAGGGGAACAGAGAGAGGTGGACAGAGAGATGGAGACAGAGAGTGGGGAACAGAGGGGGCGACAGAGAGGAGGGCGAGTGGGGCAGAGAGAGAGGGGCGACAGAGAGAGACAGGGGACAGAGAGAAGGGGGACAGAGAAAGGAGGGACAGAGAAAGGGGGGAGCAGAGAGAGGGGGACAGAAGGACAGTGAACAGAGAATGGGTACATAGAGAGAGGGGCCGGGGGACAGAGAGAGTGGGGGACAGAGATGGGGACAGAGAAAGGGGGAGAGAGATAGGGGGCAGAGAGATGGGGACGGGGGCAGAGAGGAGGGACAGAGAGAGGGGGCAGAGAGAGGGAGAGAGAGGGGCGACAGAGAGGGGGGAAGGGATAGGGGTACAGAGGGGCGCAACCAAGAGTGGGGACAGAGAATGTGGGATAGAGAGGGGGTAAATATTTTGGGGGGCAGAGAGAGGAGGTGTCAAAGCGAGGGGTGGACAGAGAGAGATGTACAGAGGGAGAGGGCAGTTGTGAATGGGGTTCAGGAGGGGGCAGTGTTGGACGAAGATGGAGAGCGGGGGCGGTGTTGGAAGGGGTTGGGGAGGGGGTGGTGTTGAACGGGGATGGGGAGGGGGCGTTGTTGGACAGGGTTGGGGATGTGTGGTGTTGGATGGGGTTGGGGGAGGGGGCGGAGTTGGATGGTGTTGGGAGGGGCGGTGTTGGATGGGGTTGGGGAGGGGGCGGTGTTGGATGGCGTTGTGAGGAGGGGACGGTGTTGGATGAAGTTGGGGAGGGGGTGGTGTTGGACGGGGTTGGGGGACGGGGCGGTGTTGGATGGGTTTGGGGGAGGGGCGGTGTTGGATGTGGTTGGGGGAGGGGCGGTGTTGGATGTGGTTGGGGGAGGGGCGGTGTTGGATGGGGTTGGGGAGGGGTGGTGTTGGATGGGGTTGTGAGGGTGTGGTGTTCGACGGGGTTGGGAGGTGGCGGTTTTGTAGGGTGTTTGGGGAGGGGGCGATGTTGGACGGGGTTGAGTTGGGGGGCTGTGTTGGACGGGGTTTGGGGGAGGGTGCAGTGTTGGACGGGGTTGGGAGGGGGCGGTGTTGGGCGGGGTTCAGGACGTGGATGGTATTGGACAGGGTTTGGGAGGGGGCAGTGTTGGATGGGGTTGAGGGGAGGGATGGTGTTTGACGGAGTTGTTGGGGGGGTTGTTGGACGGGGTTCGGAAAGGGAGCGGTGTTGGACGGGGCTGGGGGAGGTGGCGGTGTTGGACTGGGTTGGGGGAAGGTGGCAGTACACCCTGCACACCATGTAACTTCACATTCTCCATTAATTACCATGGGGAACTATATCAAATGCCTTACTAAAGTGCATGGATATGACATTAACAGCCCTTCCTTCTTCTATCAAATTGATCACTTCCTCGAATAAGTCTATTAGGTTGGTAAGCCACGATTTCCCCGCAAAATACCATGTTGCCTATCACTGATAAGCCCATTCTTTTCTCAATATAAATAGATCGTATCCCTTAGTACCTTCTCCAGCATCTTCCCCACCACTGACGCCAGGCTCACTGGTCTGTAATTACCTGGAATATCCCTACAACCTTCTTGTACAGGGAGACAACATGAGCAACACTCCAGTTCTCTGGCACCTCACCTGTATTTAAGGATGCCACAAAGATATCTGTCATGGCTCCAACTATTTCCTCTCTCACCTCCCTCTGGAACATGGGATAGATCCCATTTGGTCATAGGGTTTTGTCCACCTTAATAACATCTAACCTACCCAACACATCGTCGCTTCTTATGTCAACATGATCCAGGACTATTCAAACTTCTATCTCTAATCTCAACATTCATCATGCTCATCTCGTCAGTGAATACTGATGCAAAGTAATCATTCAGGATCTCATCCATTCTCTCAGTTAGTGGACCAATCCATTCTCTAGTTACCCGCTTGTTTCTTATATAAGAATAAAATGCTTTGGGATTCACTTTAATTCTGCTTGCTAAAGCTAATTCATGACTCGTTTTAGCCCGCTTGATTCCACTTTTCAGATTTGTTTTACTCTTCTCATATTCTTCCAGGCCCCATTCTGTTCTTAGATGCCGAGACCTTATGTATGTTTCCCTTTTTGTATTGGCTAGTCGTACAATTTCTCCAGTCACCCACGGTTCACGAATCTTGCCCTTCCTATCCTTTGCCTTCAACGGGACATGCCTATCCTGCACTACCTTTATCCTATCTTTGAAAGCTTCCCACATTCCAAATGTGGACTTTTATTCAAATAGCTGTGTCCAATTCACATTTCCAAGCTCCTGCCTAATTTTGATATAATTGGCCTTGATCCAGTTCAGTACTCTTCCCTTAGGATCACTCTTTACTTTATCTACGAGCATTCGAAATTATACAGAAATGTGGTCACTGTTCCCAAAGAAATCCCCCACCGCAACCAAAACTCTCTGATTGCAATAACATCATATTCCCAGGTACCAATCGAAGACTTAACTTCATCTGCCATGCACACTTTAATCCTTGCATGAAAGTAGATGCATTTCATGCCACCAGTTTTATTTTTCGCGATCATCTGCTGTCTGCCTACTCTTTCGTTTATTAATGCTATCTTCATAATTCCTACAGTCTCCAGTCTCGACCTCACTGCCTACTTGTTTTCTCTTCTGGTTCCGAGACCACTGCCACATTAGTTTAAAACCACCCCAACAGCAGTAGCAAAAGCTCCCCCAAGGATATTGGGTCTGATCTGGTTCAGATGTAGAATGTTCATTTTGTAATAGTCCAACCTTCCCCGGAACCGGTCCCGTTGTCCAACAAATCTGAAACCCTCGCTCCGACACCATCTCTCAAGCCACGTGCTCATCCTGCCTAATTTTCATTTCTATACTGCTCAGCACATGGCACTGGTAGTAATCCCGAGATCACCACCTTTGAGGTCTTCCCCTTTAACTTCTCCCCCAGCTCCCTGAATTCTTCTTTCAGGACCGCATCTCTTTTCCTGCTTATATCATTGATGTCTATATGCACCAAGACAACTGGCCGTTCATCCTCCTCTTTCAGAATGCTCTGCAGCCAATCGGTGACATTCCTGATTGGAGCACCTGGGAGGCAACATGCTATCCGGGAGTCCAGCTTTAGGCCATAGGACCGCCTATCCACTTTCCTCACAATAGAACCCCCTCAGAATATGGCCCTACGAGACTTGTTCCCACCTTTCTGAACAGCAGTGCCTGCCACGGTGCCACGATCCTGGCAACTGCTGCCCTCCCCTGGTGAGCCATCTCCCCCAAAAGTATCCAAAACGGTTACCTGTTTTGGATGGAGATGACCGCAGGGAACATCTGCACTGCCTTCCTACTCTTTTTCTGTCTTTTAGTCACCCATTTGCTGTCTCCCTCAGCAGCACTAACTGCGGTGTGACCAGTTCACTAAACGTGCTATCCACAACCTCCTCATTATCCCGGATGCTCCATATTGAACACATCCGCAGCTCCAGAGCAAACATGCAGTCATCAAGAGCTTCAGCTGGACACACGCCTTGCAAGTGAAAGCGTCCGGAATGTCAGACACGTTCCTAAGCTCCGACATCAAGCAAGAGGCACATGCCACGTGTCTGAGGTCCGCTGCCATTGTAAGCTTTGCTTTATATGAACTAACTGAAGCCACACAACGCATTTAAATAAATGAGAAAGAAACATCAAGAAAGAATAGAACTCTTAGCTTACTGGGTCTTCTCCTTCCGATTAGCGGACGGGGGCAGGAGGGTAATACTACATTAGCAGTATCTCGGGATTAGCCACTGCCTAAATATAAATTAAGCCCTTACCTTCCCAGCAGCCCTTGCATACCTCCACCTTCTCTCCTCGCCTCTCTGTCTCAGTGTTCAGACATATGTTTTTTTCACATCCTTCAATTTGCAATGCAGAGGGGTTACTAACTCATCAAGAAGAATCTTCCCTTTCAACTGTGAGACCAAATTAAGAATGAATATGGCGGTTTATGATTCCTAAAGCATTCATACATGGAGATATGTACAGGAATTTGAACGTATGCTGCGCCTGGCACATTCCCTCAAATTTTTTACAGATGTGCTTTCCAGGTCGATAGCACTTGGGGCACGTCATACAGAAATAACGGGAGTCTTTCACCAACGTATTAACCCCAAAGTGGACAGGATGCCTTGGGGTCTTGTGGGTATGTCCCTGCAATCCAAACAGTTGGTGTACCTGAACAGGGAAGTGGGGCTTGTGGGTATGTGGAGTTGTTTCCATCCTGAGGGTAGGGACTTCACTTTTCTCACAACCACGTAAGTGCTGTAAGGGTATTGACATTTTTTTGAACTGTTGACCTTATTAGTAATTCTGCACTGTCCTGCAGAATTGCGAAGATAGCCATTTCTGATCATGCAGCAGTGCACATGGAGGTTAAAGTCAGTGGCGATGGGACAGGCTCGCAGCACTGCCGCATGGCTGCTTTCTTCCTGAAGGATAGTTAGTTTATTGAGTATTTTTCAGGGGAATTTAAAAATTTGCGGAAATTAATTTGGGTATTGCCAGTAATCCATCGGTACTCTGGGAGACTGCCGAGGCCGATGCAAGGGGTTCGATTATTTCTTACTCGGCGACCTAGAGGCGGGAGAAGGCAGAGCAGCACAGTATGCTCGAGGCTTGCCTGAAGGCAGCTCAGACAGCATACTTTGACAGACCATCTGTGACCAATTTGCAGCAGATGACAGCTCTCAGAACTACTTTGAATGCTACGCTTACCCAGACAGCAAAGAGGGAAATGTCCTTTGCGAAACAGAGATTATTTAAGGATGGTGATAAACGAGGTCGATATCTCACATACCTGTCCAGAAAGAAGAATGCCCCTAATATACCGCATCTATTCGAGACAGCTGGGACTCTTACTTGCAATGCAAAAAAATCCTTTCGAATGTAACTAATTAATTTTAGTCTTAACCAGGATACCAGAAGCTACTGGAAGCTGAACTTTATTGTTTCAACACCTGGAAACCAATCAAACTATGAGAATTTAATGTGTCATGGGGAGTATATAAAGCTGGTATTTTGAAAATTAGTGAGAAAGCTAACTGGTCATCTAACGTCTTGGTCTCATATTAGAAAAAATGTTCTATCCAAAATAAATTTTTCATGTCAACCTACGTACAGCAGCTGGAAGACTGAAGACAGCGGAGAAGGCAGAGATATTGTTGTTGCTGAGATTACGTTAATGTATCGTTCAATAAGTGGGTTAATGTACTAGAATATTTCCAAGGTTGTAGTCAACAGTTATGAAAAGGTAATATTGTACATTTGAATAGTTACTGTTTAATGTTTACTGTTCGGGTTCATGAAATGTATTGTTATGTTTCTTTGAATGGTGGAATTTGGGTGTTCTCTGTCACTTATATTTTAACAGATCACGAGGCGAGGTGAGCTTTTTTGGGCGTTTGCTTTTTATTAACAGAGGGATTCGACATCGATGTCGTCATAGTTTGGGGCTTGTCATTCAGGATTTGGACAGATGTGAACAGATTAGGGGTATAAAAGGTCCCAGCAGATTCCAACACTTGGCAATTATTGTCCGAGATCTTTAAATAAAGCTTAGATCGGAAAATTTGTTTCGTTTTTGTTACTTATGGATGATTAAATGAGAAGTGAGAGAAATGTGTCTTTACATTACTAAAGAGGTTCTGGGGTTTCAAAATGATTCCCAATTTTCCAAGAAAGTTGAGAAAGACAGAGAAAGGGCGAAGAGTTAGAATTAGCAAATAGGTTAGAATTGGGTTTAACCAGGGACAAAAGGAAAGCTGAAATTGGAATGAAGTTTGTCAAGCACTTCAGTGTATTTGAGAAACTGACAGTGAGTGCAGTAGAGTTCGAAAAATATATATTGCAAATGCAGTAATGGAGTGAGAAGATTAAAACGTGAGACTAAAAAAAAGAGAGAAGAGAAAGAGAGGTAGACGAGAAAGAGAAAGAGAGATGAGGAAAGAGAGAGAGAGAGAATTTGAACTTGAAAAGTTGTGCAGTCAAGTCAAGTTAACAGGATAGAGATTAACATAGAATGTCGGGATGTATAAGTATATGTATATACATAAATATGCTCAAAGATTGCCATATTTTGATCAGAAAAATGTGGCTGCCTTTATTATTTGATTTGAAAAATTGGATAGACAGATGGAGTGGTCAGAGAACATGTGGGTAATCTTAGTTCAGACAAAGCTGGTAGGCAGAGCTGGTGAGGTATATGTAGCGCTGTCAGATGAGGGGTGAAGAGATTGTGGAGATGTCAAGCTGGCTATTTTAAGTGTCAATGAATTGTTACCAGAAGTGTACAGAGAGTGGTTCAGAAACGTAATGATGGAACCAGGTCAGAATTATATTGAGTTTGAATGAGTCAAGCATAGTAATTTTGACAGATGGGCATGGGCCTGAAAAATAGACAAGACAAGTCAGGCTCTGAGACAGAGCAATCTACAGGAGGAATTTAAACACTCACTTCCAGAGATGCCCAGATTTCCTACGAATGAACAGGAAGTTCAAGTAGTGAGTAGAGTTACAGAGATGGCAGGTATATACGCATTGGTGCATGAGCTGCAATTTTGCTTTTGGTAGGATCTCCCTCCTGTGAGGGATAGAAATTGGAAGAAGGGGAAATCTTACTCTACAAAACAAAGATTTAAGCACACTGGGAATAGTTTGGTTTAGGTTAATAAAGAAGCGCAAGAGGTTTTAATGGAGGTGTAAGGCCTCAGATGTTTTCACAATATCGGAGTGGAACACACAGAATTACACTGCCAGTGATTTAAGAATTGCACTGAGAAAAGATGTCTTCACTGACGTAAGTGGGGCTCACAAAGCAACAATGCTAGTCATTATAGAAAGGCACTGTGGGAAAAGATGTGGTAAAAGAGATTAAGCGCGTGGCCTTAGTGGAAGTAGTAAAGGAAACCCCAAGAAAAGTTGAGGAGCTTCAGGAGAGTTCACAGCTTATGCAGGGGCTGGGTATGGAGTTAGTAACTAATCTCCATAAAGAATTCATCAATGTGGGTAAAGTTTACTCATAAAGAACAGGGAAGAAGGACAACAAGGTATAATTAATCGCACTCCTGGATCTGCTCAGCCTCTAATATTCGAAAAGTGCGGCGTTTGAAAAGCACAACAGGTCAGGCAGGTCACAACAGGTCTGAACATCGACATATCAGGCACAAGACTTTCATCTGGAACGTGGCGTGGAGGCGTAGGGAAGGGGGTAAAAAGTAAATAGGAGGGTAGAGGTGGGGCTGGGGGCAGGTCAGTGGGAAGGCGATAGAAAAATGAAGATGTGAGAGATCGTGATAGGTCAGAGAGGAAGGTGGAGTGGACATGTGGGAAGGACGGTGGACAATCAGGAGAGTTGAAGAAGGCAATGCTGAGTTGAAGGTTTGGATCTGGAATGAGTTTTGGAGAGGTGTGAATTGAAAACTGGTGATGTAGACGTTGATGCCGTGTGGTTGGAGTCTCCCAGCTTTCCTCCCACCGATCAGCTTCACCCTGCCCTCTGACCTTTCACCATCAACCCCCATCTGCATCTACCTATCGCCTTCCAAGCTATCTTCCGCCCAGCTCCACCCCTACCCACCTATGTATCTCTCAGAAACCTTTCCCCCATCCCCCAGTTTCCTTATGAAATGGTTATTCCTGAAATGTGCATTCTCCTGCTCCTCGGTTGCTGCCTTACCTGCTCTGCATTTCCAGTGTCTCACCTTTCACCTGTGATCTTCAGCACATGTAATCCTCACATTCTCTCAGCCTCTAAAAGTAAGTGATGAAAGTATTTGCACTCTTTCGGACATGGCACCTGAGAGATTGATCATTTGTGGAATGGGAACAGAAATGTAGTGCTCCCCGGTGTAAGATCAGGTTGGAGATCCAAATCAAGATTGGGGACGTGACAGTAGGAGTGAGTGACAGACCGTCAGTTTCAATAATACAGTTTTATTCTTGAGAACAATTTAGCAGGATCCAAGGTGGGAGTGACACATTTTGTAGTCAAAGGAAGACCAGGAAATTGAGGAGTTGAAAGATAAATACACAGAAAAAATATCCAGACTGTGTAATATCAAGATTTCACTGTCGTAAGTTACAGCAAAAGGCAAAAAGTAAAGAGAAAGGCAAAGGAGCGGAAGTTTTATAAGCTGGCTCGTTGTTTCATGTAACAGTGCAGGAGAAACCAGAACAGGCAGAGGTCAGGGAGAGGTGTTTAGTCCTGACAGGCTAATGGCCTTACAACAGACATTTATGTAAATTGATGCATACTCAGAAAAGGAATCAGAATGTATTATAGAGCGTTAGCAATTTAAGGAAAGAATCCTAAATGAAAATGGAGACCACGGCAGGTTAGTGCAGAGGAGAAATGGGCCAAAGTTAACCAGATTGTTTTTGAGGTCGCATACAGACAGGAAGTATTAAGAGTATCACATGAACTACCTGCAGGAGGTCACCTGGAAGACTCAGGCTAAGGTTCAACAGAATTTCTACGACCTAGAATGCACAAGGACGTGGTTTTATTTTTGGTGTATGTGTCATACATACCAAATGTAGGTCAGCCCCAGGCAGGAGTAAAACCAGAACCTTTGTTGCCAATTCATGCGTTCGACGGACCTTTCACGCGGGTTATGGTTATTTGCATAGGCCCCCTTTATAAAATAAAAGTGGAAACCAATATTTGCTGAACTTAATGAATGCGTCTGTCAGATTAACAGAGGCAATTCCATTATGGAGTGTTAAGGCAATAAGGGAGGTGGAGATTTTGGTAGCTTTCTTTACTCAGTACGGGCTACCCAGTGAATTTCTGTCAGTCCAAGGAAGTCATTTTACTGCTCTGCTTTTTAAGTAAATCATGGATAGCTTAGGCTCACAGCACTTCAAATCAAGTGCGTCCCATTCTGGATCGCAGGGAGCCTTGGAAAGTTGGCATCAGACGCTGAAGACCATGTTAACAGCGTACTCTCAGGATTGCCCGAATGATTGGGATAAAGGTGTCCCATTCAATTGTTTGTCATTAGAGATGCCCTGAACGAATCTAATCATTTTAGTCTCTTTGAGTTAACATTCGGACATGGAGTGAGATGTATTTTGGAATTAATTAAAGTGAAATTAACAAGACCGAAGTTGGAGATCTCCCACTTCGATGATGTATCTGAGGTGAGGGAGAGATTAAACCGTGTACGTATGTGAGTTAGCTAAACAGTGCCTGAAAAGGGAAGAGCATAGAATGATATATGTGACAGGTAAAAAAACTGAAATTTGGTGTATTGTTTTCATTGGCGATGCCACCACGGGTAGGAAATCCCTTCAAAGCTCGGTTTAGTGGCTCCTTCCAAATGGAGAAAAAGTAGATTCAGGTAAACTATCTCGTAAAGATGCTGGATATAAAAGAGGTACAGGTGTATCATGTGAATACGTTGTAATCTTACTAATATAGAGATAAGGAACTGGGGAAACAGGTGCTAGTTATTGCCCCGCAGCGTGAGGAAACAAATCCAGATGTCATGAGGTTTGATGTGAAGCAAAATGATTTAAATAACATGGAAGTCCTTGAGGAGTGGGATAGGATAGCGACCTGTCTGTTGCAAGAGCAATGAACCCAGTTGATTGTTCATTGCAGCAGTACGCGGACATTTGCAGAAACATGATGGGAGGAGTTATGCTTTTGTGTAAGGTTTGGAAGTAGTGAATTCTGTTCTGATAAACAACTCCCTTGCAGGTTTAATCCTCACAAAGCCACCGAGGTCCAGATCGAAGTGAATGTGATGCTCAATGAAGATATTATTGAACCGAGTCTTAGCGAGTGGAGTACGCTGATTCTGTTCCTACTCAAACCTGATGGCACTCAGGGATTTTGTGTGGACGATCAAAAGGTCAACGCTGAAACAAAATCAGACTCCTATCCAGACTTGCGATTGTTGCTAGGTATATAGGGGTTGGAGATGTATTAATGCAGGAACATAATAATGGAATTGAATGGTCAGTTGGCTACCTGTAAAACAAAACCCAACACACACCGGAAAGAAAATGCTCCACTACAGAAAAAGGATTATTGAGTTTGCTACTGGCCTGACAATATTTTATTGTTTATGTGACAAATGGGTTGTCGGAGATGAATGTATACAACTACAATCATCTGGCATTTTTTGAAAGATTTAAAGACTAAAATATGAGAGCATTTCATTGGAGTCTTATTTTACTGACTTTTAACTTACAAAATATACATTGTGTGAGCAGTAAAAATGTGACAGCAGGTGTGTTATCGCAGATTAAAAGTAAAAGATGCAGATAAGATTAGATTCATGAATTTTACTGTGATAATGTGGACAGTCTAGCAGATCTGCTTCATGAATGTTACTTACACTTCAGCAGCACAATCCTGAATGGTGTCTGGGTCTTGCTGCACTTGGACACAGTCTGTTTCAGGAACTGAGGTATGGGGAACAAATTATTCTGAACATTGTGGAATCTTCAATGACAATCCCTATTCTGATCTTATCGTAGGGAGGATGGGGGTGGGGGCGCGGAGACATTGATGAAGCAGCTTGTGAAGACGAAGCTACCCGGAGGATCTCCCATCGAGATGACCCAGGACTGTGATGACTGACATCCACGAACCACAAACATCTTGCTTTGTGCAATGATTGACTCCAACCAGTGGGTAGTTTAAATTGATTTCCATTAAGTCCGGTTTTGTTAAGTACTTTGATGTCAACCTTAGTCAACTACTGCCTTGATATGAGCGCCAGTTACGCTTACATAAACCCTTATGTTCACATCATTAGTTCATATCAATAGGTCATGGCATAGGAGCAGCATGTGTTCTCTTCAAACAGATGGTAGTGAATGATAGGAATTCTCTTTTCCAGGGTGTTTGGGGAGCTAGAAGACTAATTACTTGAAGAAGAGGGAGATGGATATTGACCTGCTGGAGAGGTGAGGGATATGAAGAATCAGGCATTAAAGAGGTTCTGAGACCATCAGCAGGTCAGCCATGATCATAGTGAAGGGCAAGGCAGGCTTGGGGGAGTGGTGAACGAACTAGCCCTGTTTCTGATCTTCTGTCATTCTGTTATTGGAAAGTCGGAGCATGTTATTTTGCTGGATGTTCTGTTATTGAATGTTACAGTCAGGAAGACCAGAAGATTCCATGAGCAATCCTTGGGTAATGGATGTGGGCTGTATTCATAGTGAAACTGGGTCTATAACATGACAAACAAATGAAGCACAAATTGCAGAGACGGGAAGCTCTTTAAAGAGAGATTAGGGATCTGATTCCTATCCTGCCGGGGTTTTCAAATCACATTTTCCAAACCTCCCCAAACCATGTGGGACAGTCTTGAAGGATTGAATGGTTTCCTCTCTTTCTGTGCACCAGTTCATCGGGAGAAGTGGCCTTTAACTGCTCCTGTCCAGCAGGTTTGAGGGGCTGAATGGAACACAGAAACATGGGACTGAGGAGCAGTAGTGGGTCATTAGACACTTTGAACCTTCTCCAACAGGCACTAAGATTGTTGTGGTCTTAAACCCACTTTCCTCTCTGTATCCCATTATCCGTGACTCACTTTTAACTAACACACGTTTGAATCAGTGTGAACAAATAGGCACGATAAACTTCCAGTGAAGAGAATTCCCATTGAAAACGTCCTTTCAGAATTTCTCCTCATCCTTCTTATAGAATTGGAGAGTCATGCAGCATGCAAATGGACCCGTTAGTCCAATCTGTCCACTCGGACCAGATATCCAAATCTTATCCAAACCCATTTCCTAATATTTGGTCAATATCCCTCCTGTATCAGACATTTTTAACCGACTTCACCAATACCTCTGACAGCACTTTCCAGACACACATCACTGTCTGTGTGAAACATTTACCCCTAATGTCCCTTCTAAATCATTCCCATCTGCCTTCAGCCTATGCCCCCTTGTTCTGAACCCCCCCCCCCCCTCCCATCCGGGTAAAGAGACCGTGGTTATTCAGAATATCCATGACGCTGATGATTTTATAAACCTCTATAATGTCACCCCGCAGCGTCTGACTCCAGAGGGAAACACCTCAACCTAATCAGCTTCTCCCCAGAGCTGAAACTGTGCATTCCTGATACATCTTTGTGAATGTTTTCTGTAGAAAATAGAATTGTACGCAATTTTCTTAACGTGGCCTCGCCAACATCCTGTACAGATGCAACATTCCACCCCAACCCCTATACTCAATGTTCTGACTGTTTAAGGTAAATTTGACAAATATGTTCAGCAACACTCTGTCTACCGCGACTCCACTTTCAAGGAACGATGCATCTACAGTCCTTGGTCACTTTGTTCCACAACACTCCCCAGGACCTTACCATTAAGTGTATAATTCTTGCCCTGATTTGCGGTTCCAAAATGCAATACCACTTATTTACCTAAATTAAACTTCCTCGCTCACTCCTTATCACTTTGTCCCATCTAATTGTTGTTTCGTTGTACTCTGCGATAATCCACTATGCCACCTTTTTCATGTCATCTGTAAACTTACTAAGTATGCCTCCGAAGTTCACACCGAAATCCTTGATATCAATGCGGAAATGCAGTGAACTCAGCACTGATTCTTGCAGCACACTGCTGGTCACAAGCCTCCAGTCTGAAAAATAACCGTCTACCTTCAAGCCAGTTGTGAATCCAATTGATTAGCTTCTCTGCATTCCCTGTAACCTAATTTTACTAATCTGTCTATCAATCGGAATATTATGAACACCTTGCTGAGGTCCATATGGACAATGTCTACCAAACTGCCTTCATCAATCTTCTTTGTCACCTCTTCATAAAACTCATTCAAATTTATGAGACATCATTTCCCATGCAGAAAGCTACGTTGACCATTCCGATCAGCCCTTGCCTTCCCAAATGCATGTAAATCCTGTTCCTCAGAATCCCTTGCAAGAACTTACCCACCACTGACATCAGGGTCACTGGTCTATAGTTCCCAAACTTTTTGGGTCACTGTTTAATTTCATTGTCCCACTCCTCCAGTCCTCACAACAAATCACAAATGTAACCAGTTTGGTGATATGGCCGATGATAACAGTCTCAGACTGGGTCACGGTCAGTTTTTGGAACAAGCCAGGTTTGTTTCTTTAATCTGCTAAAATAACACGTTTATGATCCAAAGCAATGTAACTCAAGCTATGATGAAAAGATGAATGTCAAAGTTTTTGGATATTACAAATAGGTAATAGATATTTTCCTGTTTAAAATACTGACACCCCCCCCCCCCCCCCACACACACACACACACAGAGCCACACACACACACAAACCTATTAATAAAATCTGTGCTGTTTTAACTTGAAAGAACTTTGTTATTAGTGTAACTCACGCCGGAAATAAAAATTGAGAGATTGTCCAAAATGCTATTCTGTTTCTGAAGATATTCTACTCAGACAAGCTGCTAGCAATGATATTGCGTACTACAAGAGTTGGATTTGGCTGAATTCCCTTTGCTTTAGGCAGTGAAGAGATTCCAATGAATTCTGGACAGGGATTACCCAACGGGTAGCACGGTGGCTCAGTGGTTGGCACCGCTGCCTCACAGCAGCAGAGGTTTGGGTTCGATTCCAGCCTTGGGTGACTGTCTGTGTGGAGTTGCACATTCTCCCCTTGTCTGTGTGAGATTCTAATGGGTGCTTCAGTTTCCTGCCACAGCTTAATCTGTGTAGGTTAGGTGGATTAGTCACGCTAAATTTTCAGGAGTGTTCAGGGATTTCTAGATTAGGTACGTTCGTCTGGTATAAATGTAGGGGAACGGGCTTAGAAAGGTTACTCTTTGGAATGTTGGTGTTGACTTGTTAGGCAAAGGGCCTGTTTCTATACTATAGGAATTCGATAAAAATAAGAACGGTAAAGATGACTTTTTTTGTTTTAGTTCGCACACATTGCTGTGATCAGGAACAATGAGGGCGAGAGAATGCAATAGGCCATTCCTTCTCGTGCAGATTACATTTTCTTCCTCTCTGAGTTGAATCACAGAATAACATCATCCTCTCCCAAATTGGGAATGTGAGGTCTCGTTGTCGATTCCCTGTTCCATGTCGATGCATCATTGCTGCTGTCCTGCACAGAGCCATATATTTAGCAGAGTTCAAAATATGTTTACATGTCCCTGCATTTTTTTAAAAATAAAATGTTTAATGTATTCAGAATACCTGTGTTAAAATGAATGCATTTTTTAACAAATACAGAAATTGCTGGAAAAGCGCGGCAGGTCAGTCAGCATCCAGATGCCTTTTACATGTTGTAGTTGTACCACCCTCCACCACTTCCTCTGGATTCCATATGCACTCCACCCTCTACTTGAAAAGGTGCCCCTTGGGCCTCTTGAAAACCTTTCCCCTCAGACCTTCAACCAATGCCCTCTGGTTTTGGTCGTGCCAAAATGTGAATGAAGACAGGTGGAGCCTATGCGGATTTCTCTTACTCTGTGGTTTGTGAATATTTAATTCGCTCTGTCTTGTGTGTATCAGGAGTTTTGTTGCTCTGTTGACGGCATCTCATTATTCGACTCCGTCCATGGGAATATAGGAGAATTTCACTTGCTCACACTGGTGAGTGTGACAGGATATCAGTTGTTTCATGAGGACGGTGATGCTATGAGAGTCTCAATGTTTGTAGATGACACAAAATCTGGAAGAAATGTAAAGTCTATGGAGGACAGTGTTGAACTCTAACAGGACAATCACACGTTGTTGTTGTGTTGAGGTTTATGGCAGAAGGGGATTAGTGCAGAGCAGAATGAGGTGATGTACTTTGGTCGGAAAGACAATGAAAGACAATATAAAACCGACTGTACCATTATAAAAAGGGTGCAAGAGCAGAGGGTCCTGTGTGTCTATGAACACAGATGATTGCAGACGTCAGGACAAGTGGAGAGAGCAGTAATTATCACAGATTAGTTTCAGTATCTGAGCTGTTTACAGGGGGAGGTGTAGGAGGGAAACTCCAGGATACCTTCCTGGGTGGTGTTGGTGAAAATATTTTGTGAGCCCACCCTCCTGCCCACAGAGACCTTGGGGATTCCATTTGTACCATCTCGGCACAAAAGGTGAATGGACATGAGGGCCACTAATTCTAAGTTGTGCCAAGGGAAATGGAACTGCCAGTGGGTTTAAAGTGAGAATTGCCCTTCATTGAACATGCTCCTTACTCGGACGGTGGGATGTGGATGTTTCAGAATCCCCACACGAGACGTCCTGGTCCTCTCCAGCTCGTATCAGGGTCCTCTCACATGGCGGGGTAGGGGGGATGAGGGAATGGATATCGGGCACTCCACCACACGGCTTGGTCCTTTCTGTCGTATTCCATACTGTTTCTCCCGGAAAGGGAGAAAGTGAGGGTAGGAGTGAGGGTGGGAGTGGCTAGCCCTGCTGTTAATGCTGGTGTAGGTGGACGGGGAATGGTGAGGTGTCCGGAGGGAGTCAGTCCACAGTGTTATATCCATGCCGTGTTATTCGTGCAGGGGGTGTAATGGAGGGAGAGAGAGAGCCTTGTTCGGGGTTCGGTGCTGGAACAGATATACAGTGAGCATGAGGGAGCAGAGAGAATACGGTGACCCTTATCCTGACAGAGTGTGGATGGTTATTGATACTTGTTCTGTATTGTTGGACATATCTTCAGACCGCAGATACTGTGCTGAGCTGGGTGGTGAGCTCAGACCATTCTCGGTGGGTCTGGTAGTGTGGCCCCTCTAGGAAAAAAATCATTCCCCAGTACTAGCTCATCTACAACGACCTCCATGCCCCTGTCGACAAACCGTGTTGTAATTGCCCCTTAACTGCCATGTTCGGGGTAGACAGTGTGGGGCAGCTCCAAATTGAGAAAGCTCAACTCTGCGGCCATTGCCCTTTTAAACATGGCGCCAGAGGTAGGGATCATGGAATATCCAGGGGCATTCGGTCGATCGTGATTACTGCCAGACATGATGGATGGGAGAATCGGGCTGGCATTAAATGGTAAAGACACATGAGATGAGGTGAGTTCGATAAGATAACACTGGGAAACTAGTTCGTCCTCGTGCAGACGATTCCTGTCGCACTCAATGAAAATGACACTGTGACAAATTACTGTTAGATTCATCTCAATGAATCGAACACTCTGCTGATCCTACTCCCAGTTACGAAGCTGCAGAACAAATGGTCATCCAAAACTTTCCATTATTTGACCTCACTCCAATATCCCATTCACCCATCATTCCTGGAAACACTGGCTTATGTTGCAGAATATTGGTGGAATGTTTACATTTCAGCATTCTGGAACCTGTGAACACATCCCTCCATGACGTTGTCTGTTAATCTCGCTCTCTCTGACTATACCCCAAACCGCTACCATATAAGGATATTTAAACTGATTCCCTGGCGATCTCTTTCTGGCAATGATTTTCACCCTCACAGCATCCCTGAGTCATTGCACAGTGTAAATATGGAGCTGTAAATGGAAGGGTGATGCACGTCCTGTCACTTCCAGCATGGGCTGCAAGTTTGCCAACGCTGGTCAGTGATCTAACACAGTGTTACCGATCAATGTACTGGGGTGATGGACACATTTCCACACCGTGGTCACATATCTCATCTTAGGTTAAAAGATCAATGCACTGCTGTGGTCTGCATACCTTTTCTGTCTGTGTAGATTGTGGGTTGTATTGCACAGTACACCAGCCTGGTCTGCACAGTGCTCCATGCTGAACACATGTCTCATCTGGGTTTTTCTATCAATGCACTGCTGAAGTTTGCACAGTGTTCCACGGATTGCAGGGTGGTGTTTAGCAGGATTCCTGAAGAAGGGCTCATGCTCGAAACGTCGATTCTCATGTTCCTTGGATGCTGCCTGGATCTGCTGCGCTTTTCCAGTAACACATTTTCGGCTCTGATCTCCAGCATCTGCAGTCCTCACTTTCTCCTGGTGTTCAGCAGTACACGAGCCTGGTCAGCACAGTGCTGCACGTTGAACAGATATCTCCTCTGTGTTTATGGTGTTTGGTCTGGTTCTGTGTGGTGGATTGAGAATGTGATATAACTAATCATTTCACTGGATGTGGCAATGCCCTTATTTTTGTTCTCAATGATGTGATTGGACCCTCCTAATTCTGGGTTTTCCGGCCAGTTCCATTCTTCAGTGTACCTGCATAGTTCAGTAACATGCTGTACATGAGTAATTATCCACTTTTAATGTGAGTAAAACTGTCCTGTCTATTTCCCTGGTCTTTGACGTTGCTCACCCTGTGACATCGGGATTCACTGCTATAAACCTCAGTAAGGGCAATCCTCAGACTCAACGCTCCGGGGAATGTCGTCCCAGCCTATTCATGATCTAGGTCAACATCACCCGTCCTGGCTCCCAAAACCTTCAACATACTTATAAATCATTTCTGAACCATTTCAAATATAACAACATATTTTCTAGAGCAGTAGGAACAGAATTAATGGTAATATTAAGAGGTGGAATCTAGTGAGTAGGCGAAAGTGAGTTTTGCAGATGTTGGAGATTAGAGTCAAGACTGTGGTGCTGGAAAAGCACAGCAGGTCAGGCAGCATCTGAGCAGCTAGAGAATCGATGTTTCGGACAAAAGCCCTTCATTAATCCTGCTGTGCATTTCCAGCACCACATCCTGAACCCGGTGTATATCCCAGGTGGACTTATTTAAAGGCCGCAATTCCCCCTCCCAAGTGGAGAACGATGCCATCCAGAGCATCTCATCCACTTCCCGCACGTCCACATTCGAATCCCACCCCTCCAAATACAACAGGGAAAGAACACCCCTCTTCCTCACCTACCACCACACCAAACCTTCATAGACAAAGCATTGTCCTCTCCCATTTGCACTATGTACAAACAGACTCCACCACCAGGGATATATATCCATCCGCATCCTTATTTGCATTGTGTAAAGGACATGCCCGCTACGACTCCCTTGTAAGGTCCATGCCACCTACCAACACACCCTTCACTCCTGGCACCTTCCCCTGCCACCGCAAGAATTGAAACACCTGGACCCTCTCCTCCCTCTCAACTCCGTCCAGGACCTCAAAGGATCCTTCCGCATCCACCAGAATTTTACCTGCACTTACACAAGTCAACTACAGCATCCGTTGCTCCCAATGTCCTCTCCACTACATTGGGAAGACAGGATGCCAACGCGTGAAACACATCAGAGAACATCGCTGGGACAGCTCACCAACCAATCCCACCACCCCATGGCTGAACACTTTGAATCACCTTCCCACTCCGCCATTGACATTCAGGTCCTGGGTCTCCTCCACCGCCAAATATTAACCACCCAATGCCTGGAGGAAGAATGTGTCATCTTCTGCCTTGGGACCATGCAGCCACATGGGATCAGTGTGGACTTCACCAGTTTCCTCATTTTCCTTCCGCACACGTTATCCCAGATCCAAACTTCGAACTCAGCGTCACCCCATGACCTGTCCTACCTGTCCATCTTCCTTCCCATCTATCCGCTCCACCCTCCTCGCTGACATAGCAACTCCAACCCCAGCTTCACCTACCTATCACATTTTCAGCTACCTTCCCCCAACCGCATCGCCTTCCCATTTATCTCTCAGTACACTTGGGCCACAAGCCTCATTTCGGATGAAGGGCTTACACAAGATTTGTCGATGCTCCTCAGATGCTGCCTGATGTGCTGTGATTTGCCAGCACCACATATTCCACTCTGATCTTCAGCATCTGCAATTCTCACTTTCTCTCTTGAGTTAATGTATCCTGAAATTTTGTCACCAGACATCTTATGTAGCTGGTCTGTTATTTTATCTCTCTCTCCTTTATAAACAGAGTTGGACATATACAGCCCTGCAGTACTCTGGCAATAATCCCACATACAATAAAAACACTTTTGAAAATTGAAACATTTGTGCTACATCCGGCAGTAAACCACATCCATTCCTTCCACACTCATGAAATTGTATTATGATTTGAAATGTGATGTAAGGAACGGGTTAACTGAACCTGTTTATTCAGTGACTGTGATTAACCTCAGTCTCCATGGATTCTAAGTAGCCCGGTGGAAGTTTTCCATCTTCTAATGATAAATGGGCTACATTCAATGTGTTATGTCAGAGTATGAGTGGGAGCATCACCGACAGCACCAACAGGGATCAGCCGCGAGAGAGAGGGGGGGAGGAGAGATCATTATCTGAGAACATTAGACTTGAATGTTACAACAATGGCTAAGAATCTGAGAACGTTATACTGGAATATTCCAAGAATGGATCTGAATCTGAGAACATTAGACTGGAATGTTACAAAAAACGGCAGGGGATTATCCTATTATGTTTGGCTTCTTTCTAGACATTATGGTTGGTTGCCATTATATTCACGGATCAATATTGCTCTTCGCATTATTCAATATTTTTATTATCCTCTCCTGTCTATCGTTGGTGTTCCTGGTAAGTGACACCGTCCAGATTTTCTTTCTATAAACTAGCTGTGACAACATTACTTCCCGGGCGGCACGGTGGCACAGTGGTTAGCACTGCTGCCTCACAGTGCCAGAGACCCGGGTTCAATTCCCGCCTCAGGCAACTGACTGTGTGGAGTTTGCACGTTCTCCCCGTGTCTGCGTGGGTGTCCTCCGGGTGCTCCGGTTTACTCCCACAGTCCAAACCTGTGCAGGTCAGGTGAATTGGCCATGCTAAATTGCCCATAGTGTTAGGTTAGGGGTATGGGTGGGTTGTGCTTCGGCGGGGCGGTGTGGACTTGTTGGGCCGAAGGGCCTGTTTCCACACTGTAAGTAATCTAATCTAATCTTTTCATTACAGTTCTTTCATATAGTCTTCACTCCATGCCACTATTACTGTTCATGTAGAGATTCGGAATCCAGATATTCACTCTGCAGATCACGACTAACTGCATCAGTGAACTTGTTCAATTACTGTCTCCCTCCTTGCTTCTGGCAGTGTTGCTCATGCGTATCTATGGTGACCCAATCAGTTTCAGATGTGAACCTTTGTCTCCCGGTCCTTGTTACTTAAATATTGGGAGCGTGGAGGTCATTGTCCGATATTATGTTTATAAACTTCTTTTCCTTCCTGGGACTCCATCTCAACCCTGGCCATTTTATTTTTCATTCATTTGTGGGACTTGGACATTGCTGGCTGGCCAGCTTTGTAAACCCATCCCTACGTGCCCTTGAGAAGGTGCAGGTGTACTGCCTTCTTGAATCACCGCAGTACCCTTGCTGTCGGCTGACGCATAATGCCGATTGGGAGGGAATTCCAGGATTTTGACCCAACGACTCGAGAGGAATATCGCTATATTTCCAAGTCAGGGTGGTGAGTGGCTTGGAGGCGAACTTGCAGGTGGTGGTTAAAACAGACGAATCACAACATTGGTGATACCATGCCCTGACCATTACTACCTTTAACTACTCCCCCCTCCAGAATTTACTTCATCGGCTTAACTCATCTACTGTTTGAACCTTGAGCTGTCAAATACAGGCATAACGATGACAACAATCAGCTGCAGACACTCGGGTTAAAACCTGCAGGAACAAATCTGATTCGAACTCATGACAAACTCCCGTTCATCTGACATTTCTGTGCACGCTGATCTATGTCGCTATTGTGTCTAGAAATGCCTTTATTTTTATATTATCAAGTACTTTAACTCATCTGTCCATGAAACTTACCTAAGTCTCTCTGTGTCGATGATCCAAATCCCTGCCAGTTGGACATATTTACCCTGGTTTCCTTCAAGTGCATTTTGTCTCAAGCATTGATTTTCACATTCAACCACCCAAATGCTCGCTCCCAAAACACACACACACACACACACACACACACACACACACACACACACACACACACACACACACACACACACACACACACACACACACACACACCTAACACTGGTCCAATGGAGATGGAAACCTTCCCCTGCTGTGTGTATTTGATGTGTGTATCATTCCCATGTAATAGTAAAGGTTAGAAATACTTCTCTTGCTGGGCAGGTAATCCAGGTTGCTGAGCAATGCACTAGCACAGTCTGCACAGCTCTCCATGTTGGTCTCATCTGAAAATACCTTTATTCAATGTTCTCATTCCTGTAATGTTGCTCTCTAAGGGGTCAATTCTCCAGTTAGTCCAACTACCCAGTCTTTTTCTCCATATTTCTCTCAGTTAATTAATTGTCTGTTTCTGTCTTTAATGTGAATCTCTCTGTCCCACTGTATCTTTCCCTCGTCTTGGTTTTTGGCTCCCTAGTGTATCGACTGCTGGCATTGTGAAGCTCAGAAGCAGCAAAATAGTATGTCTTGGAAGGTTGTTCACTTCCCAGTTTTTTCAATGTGGTGGTCAATGTTGGATAGCGGTGTCAGCAGATTTAACTCACGTTTTTGAAACTTGGTCTATGCCTGTCCTCTTAACGTCTGACATCTGTGTTTGTCCCTCTGAGCTGATCATGTAGTCAGTAACACGAGGACGCCCCTTGAGTCTTATTGTAAAAGAGCAGGTATCTAACATCTCTGGCAATGCTGTCACTTTTTATTGTCTCCTTTTCTTTAAGAAGAGTTCTTGAAGGCCGAACTGCCGACTGCAAACGGCTGAAGTAAATAATTTAGGAGGCTTTTCGGTTTTTCCTAAACAGTGATAACAATGGCCAGCTCTCTCAAATCACGCTTTCAGTTTTTCTGAGCTGCAGCAGTCACCAAGTGCTTGGCGTCGGCGAAGGGTCGGACCATTGAGTAAATAACCTCTTTCCTGCTATTCTCCCTGAAATCTCTCCTGATCCTGGATTGGAGAACTGCATGCAAGACTGATTAGCCTTGGTTCTGTCTTTTTGCCAAGGGATGAATTTGTGGAATGTTCATACACTGGAACAGTTATTTAGTGGAAGGTACTGCAATTATTATTCTGTTCAGGATTCCAGTAGTTGTTATTTTGAATTCCTCTTCTTTTGTGTATGGTTTTACTAGAGTGTTTAAATAAGTTGTGTTTTGCTTGAATTTGGGTGGTTTGACCAGTTGCATCACCTCTGGAACACCCACGTCACATCTCCCTTTACTATAAGACAAAGTTGGCGGCCAGGCTACCACCTTAATATATTTTAGGGCAGTCTGGTCTGGTCCATAGCAAACTGGGGACTCTTGTCCTGTTCGAAGTCGACCATTTCAAACAGGTTTCAGGATTAGAATCTCTTTGGTGTGGAAACAGGCTATTTGGCCCGACAAGTCCACGCCAACCCTCCGAAGTGGAAACCACCCAAACCCATTCCCCTACACTATTACGACATATTCAACCCCGACTAGAATAACTTATCTACACATTCCTGAATAGTGCAGGCAATTTATCAGAGCCAATTCAGCTATTCTGCACATCTTTGGGCTGTAGGATGAAAACGGAGCACTCGCAGGAAACCCACAAAGGCATGGGGAGAATATGCACAAAGAGATTATTGGACTCAAAGGTGGCGTCTGGTAGTTAACAGTGTCTTTGTGCAGTAATGTCTATTTCTGTCTCTAGGAGTTCTCTGGGTGTAGAAGAAGTGAAGTTGGAGACTTGACAAAAGGTGAGCAAGGCAAAGCTGTTAGAATTGTCAGACAAGCTGAAGTTGGGTTTTTGAGAAAAGGAGACATAATTACAGCTATAGTTGACATGTAATTTTGGTGGAAACACCATCCGAATCTTTGGGATCGGCTAGAATTCAATTGCAGATGAGGCAGCTTAAACATGAAAATGAATCGGAACAGTTTGAAATAAGATTAACAGTAGAATTAAAAGAAAAGGAAAGGAAGAAGAGAGAGAAAAAGGAAGAAGAATAGCAGGAAGAAAGTTTCAACTTCAAAAGTTAGCAGTTAAAGAGGACAGTCGACTTAGAAGTTGGAGATGAAGGTAGAGAATAAGCTGGATGAGGAGGATAGTGAGGATGAGCAACCCTTTGGGAGCCTAAGGTCTGATGGGGATCTGTTTAAATACATCCAAGCATTATCGACATTTTATGAGAAGAATGTAGAAGACTAGTTAATTTTATTTGGGAAAGTGGCTAAACGAATGCACTGACCAGTGACTGCGTGGATTCAGTTGATCCAAACAAAGCTGGTAGATATATGGAGTGATGTATTTGCATCCCTATCGGAGGAGGTATCTGGGGAGTATGAGGAGGTGAAGAATGCCATCTGAAGTGCATAAATGCTTGTGCCAGATGCCCACAGACAGCGTTTTAGGAACCAAAAAAACCGTCCCTGGTTAAACGTACATTGAGTTTGAAAGAATCAAAGAAAGTCATTTTGAAAGGTGGATAAGGGTATTAAAAGCAGAGCAAAAGCAGAGCAGAGAGATTCTTAATTAGGACGAGTTCAAAAATTCACTTCCTGCATCTTGATAACCCGCGTGGAAGAGCAGAGTGTTAAAGTGGCAAACTTAGAAGCTGAAATGGCTGATGATTATCAGTTGGCCAAAAATCAATGTTGGGCTTCTGTGAGGGATTCAGAAGATTGTGCGAGACCTTCTTAAAATATATACCGGTGAAAGTAAGGCTTACAGGCATACGCCATGAGTAGCAGGTAAAGAGGTTACAGTATTAAGAGGTACAGAAGCGTGTAAATCTTTTATGCTGAACCATGAGGAGATATGTCATTCAGAAGGACTATTAGAAAGATGCGAAGTGCTCCATTCTGTAGCGTGTGATTGAAGAGCGCACTGAAACCATCAAGTGAAATGTTTCACAATTTGGAAGGAGGCCTTGAGCTTGGTGTTGATGTTACAACATTTCAGCATTTCAGTTGCCGAAAACGTGCCTAAGACAAATCTATATATTGATCATAACGCCTTAACGTTTTTGGAGAAATTTAGAGATAATACTTCCAGTCGGTTTAGAGACCATTTATTATTGTTGCCATTCAATTAGTAAGTTATACAGGTGACAGGACGAGAAACCGTACTTGCTGCTAATCGTACTTGGATGAAGAAAGACAGACATATTCTGTGGCAGGAGTAAACTTACTGAAATATAATGGAGTTGTGAATGCTTTCATGCTTCATGTCAATGTAATATATATGCATTGTAGTCTAAGAATCGAGTAAGAATAAGGAATTTAAAATGAAGCTACTGTTGTATATTATTGTTTATGTTTTCAAAGGGGGAAATTTGACGATACTGTCATGTCAAAAAGGTTCTTTTCTCTTGTTTTTATGTAAAGGGAAGTCTTCAAAGCTGATATGCGATCTCTCTCCTGAAAACGGTTTAAGTAAATAACTAAGGAGGCATTTACGTTTTATTAAAACGATGGTAACAATGGAAGGGCAGTGACCAGCTCTCGCAGACCGACCAGGTTTTTTTCATTTTGTTATTAGCTGAAGCATTCAGAAGCTGCTCGGGGTCCCAGGTGGATTGGAAGCTTCAATATATGATCCCCAGCTGCTATTGTGTCTCGACGTTGCTTCCTCCTTGATTGGAGAACTGCATGCAAGATGCTGTTTTTGAATTTACCTTTTTGCAAAGGGGTGCATTTATGGGATGTTCCTGCATTAGCACAGTTAATTAGTGAAAGGCACTGTGTCGACTGTTTACATAAGGCTTCCAATAGAGAAGCTCTCCCATATTGTTCTTCGCTTTGATTGTTTTTTAACTACAGAGTTTGAATGGATTACACTTTGCTTAACTTTCTGTGGTTTGAATAGTCACAACATCTGGAACACATACTTCACATCTAGTTTAAAATAAGCAAATGTTGGGGTCTAGGCTGAAGTCTTAAAATATTTTGAGGGGTCTCGTCTGGTCCATGGCACTTGAGGGGGTTCTGACCGACGCCTGTCATTGTGAGTGGAGTGACTGGGGTTGGTTTGCTGGAGGTTGGGCTGTGAGCTGCCTCAGACATTCAGAGAGACCTGAGGATTTGGTGACCAAGTCTGGATGGAGCCTGGCGACTGTAGTTACAACATCTGGGTCTGCAACATTAACAACAAACGGAGCAAAGGCTGCAGAGAGAAGACGCTCTGAAATAAAGGAATGAGTGTGTCTGGGGAAAGGTGCCTGCTGTATTCACCCCGGGTTTTCCATTAACAGTTCCCAAGTTATACTTAACCCAGGAGCATAGTGTGAGGGGACCCTGACTGAACAAGAAACTGGTCACAGAGCGGTGTCACCTCCTTCAACACAACCTGCAGCTTCACACCAGGGGGCGGATGGTGCTGCCAGTGTCTGTTCGGTTCACAGTTTCATTTCGCTTCTGTGATCCGGAACTTTCCAGGCAGGAGTGGGTGACAGCTCCATCATATTCCAGCATGTCGACGTTAGTGTCACCATTCGGTAAAGGAGTATATATATGGTGGATGAGAACAATGGGGCCCCTCGGAACATCAGGGAGCAGACCATCACGGAGTTGTAGCAGCACTTACCCCTTTCTGAACGGGTCAGAGTGCACCCTTCAGTACACAAGGTATCACTAATTCCTGGAATCTCTCTCTGCTTTGGTACCATACTGCCTAACACTCTTCTTGAAGAAAAAATTGCAGGTTATATGTTACATTAAATTCATCCTGCCTAACCATTATCCACTGAATTTACCTGCTAATAAACAATTGCAGACTCTCCACCGTCTCTTCATAAATTACTGTTATGCTTATCTTTATGTCATCGCCAAACTTAGTTACAGAACATTTGTTCCAATAATAAATATCATTGATATAAATTGCAAATAGCTGAGAATCAAGCACTGGTAACTTTGTGACCCCACTAGTTATGTTGTGTCAAACTGATTAAGACTGAATTATCCAGAGTGCCTGCTCCCTGCTTGATAACAAGTCCTCCCCCATTTCTGTGAAACACAGTCGATGGGCTGAATAAGAACGAGGAGCAACAGTCGGCAATCCAGCCCCTCGAGCCTGCTCTGCTATTGAATTCAATCATGTCTGATATCATCGCCATCTCTGTTCCACTTACCAGCCCACTCTCCATATCCGCTTATTTGCTCAATGTCCCACACCTCTGCACTCTGGGGCACTGAATTAAGAGCACTTTCATTAACAGTGAGCAACCCTTTGAGAGAATTAAATTTTCCACACCCAAGTTTTTAGTCTCGTTGTGGATTGTCCACCTGAGGAATATCCACTCCATATCTACATTGTCAATCACCTTAAAGTTTCTTCCGAAGTTCAGTACCATATCCTGTCATTTTTCTGAACTCGAGAAAGTATCGGCCTGAACTGCTCAATCTCTCTTCAGAGGACAATCTCTCGCATCTCTGTGATCAGTCCAATGAATCTTTTCTGAACTGCCTCCAATGCAACTACATTCGTCCTGCTGTCAGGGCACCAAAACTTGCGGAGCACTCCATTGTGATTTCACAAAAGCCTTGCAATTTTGCAGCAACACCTCCCTTCCTTTATAATCTGTTCTTTTAGAAATAAATGCCAAAATTGCACTTGCCATTCTCATGCCCTGCTGTACCTACACTGGAGCTTTCTGTGACATGTATGAGAACAGCCTCATCCCTCTGCACTGGGGCACTCTGAAGGTTCCCTCTATTTGGTGAAGAAGTTGCCTTTCTGTTGCACTGACAAAAATGTATACACTCATACTTTTTGTTGTTTAGTTTCATCTGCCAATTGCTGGCCCAAACTATCCATATCCCTCTCAAAATTTCTTAAATTTTGGTTGCAATTTCACACCTATGTTAGTGTCATCTAAAAATTTGGTTCTAGCATGTCTATCGCCACAAATATGTAATAGTACAGATTGCCAATATTTGGGTCCTGGAGACTGAGCCCTAGAGCACCCTAAAAGTTGCATTTTGCCTCACTGAATATGACCCATTTATTCCATCTCACTGCATTTTTTGTTTTACCAATCCGGTCTCCAACTAATCAGTCACTTCTAATCACATGTGATCTTATTCTGCAGATTAATCTTTAGTGCACACTTTATTCAATGCCTTTTGGAAGTCCAAATACTACATCTCCAGCATCATCTTTATCCAGCTGGCTTGTCACATCTTTAACAAACTCGAACAAGTAATTGAAACACGAATTATCCTTCGTAAAATCATGGTGACTCTGATGAATTTTGGTTTGAATTTACAAATGTCCTGACATTAATTCCTGAATAATAGATTCTATGAATCTTCCTCAAATTCCAACAGTTTTCAAGAACTTTTTATTCCATTGTGGAGGTGATAATTTTGAATTCTGACCTCTCTATTATATCTACGTTCCCTCCAATCCTCTATGATTCGCACGTGGCTTGAAATGACCTGGTCTGATTGCTCTTTAAGAGGTATGGGCGGCTAACTCTCTTCCTTGTGTACAAAATGACTGGACTGGTGTATTTCTCGTGTCCCTACACCATTGTCTTGATTACCTGAGTGCTTTCCTACTCTTGATGAGTAAAAGGCTGGAGGGCCTATGTAATATTCCTGCTGCTATGTAATAGTTTGCAGAGCTGACGTTGTCTTCTCATGTTCCTCCATAACAGGCTGGAGTTGGTGAATGGACTTCTCCCGCATTCCTGAAATGGGACAGAGGGAATATTTAGTCTCATGTTCCCATAAACCCAACACGTGAGGTGAACTTCTTCCTGCTTTCCAATAAGAAGTCTCATAAAGTTTCCATCCTTGTCCAATTCCCGTGCAAAAGGCTCTATGAGGCTGAATGGCCTCCTGTTATCCCATTGTAGCAAGCTCCAGTCACTGTAGGACCTCTTCCAGTTCCTGTGTTACTGACTTCAGGAGGCTAAATGGACAGATCCTGTTGTTGTGTAACAGGCTACTGGTGCTGCATGGTCTCCTCTTGACCCAATGTTATGACTTGAGGGGCTGGTTGACCTCCTCTTCCAACTGTACATCAGGCTCCAGCGGCTGAATAGTCTCGTCCAATTCTGGTATAACAGGGTGCAAGGGCTGAATATCCTGCTCTTCCTTTGTAACAGGCTCGAGAAATGCAATCGATTCCTCCATTTGTTGTGTAATTGGCGTCTGTTGCTGACTCCTTCCAGTCTTCGATGTAAAAATAAGATACTCTTTCATACGTGGAAACTCCAGTGGGTATTGGGTCAATCTGATCATCCTAACACGTTCGCTGCAGGCATCTGCTGATTGAACCATCTCTGAGCTGCTTCCAATGCAACAGTATCCTTTCTTCATCGAGGAGACTAAACATGTACACGCTACTCCAGTTGTGTTGTCACTAAGATACTGTACAGTTGTAGCAGCACTTTGCCAGACTGCTGTAAGGGTCCCATCCACGTTAGAGGAGTGTCAGCTGTCTGGAGAAATGCACTGTATTGTTAAAATTTCATTGTCCTTCTCTACTCCACAAGCATAACCGGAGATCTAGTGAAAATGCTACAATGGTACTTGAGAAGAACAGGTAAGGTGTGACGAGATGATCTCACTGTCAACATAGGCCTCATCAAATGTCTCACCTGAATCTGCCATTAATCTCCTCGGAGCCCACGTGGATCAGATTCCACAGTATCTGCTGAGGTGGAGCTCAGAAACAGAAAGAAGAAGCACCCATTGATGGGAGTTATATATCAAAGTGCAAACTGCAATAGAGATGTTGAGTATGTTATAAACAGGAAATTAGATAGACGAGTTTGTGGGTACTGCAGATTAAAGTTCCATCTAAACGGTGTTAAAGCAAGCAAATGAAAATGCTGGGAAGATGGATTGCATGAGCGTGTATGAGCTGGTCTGCTTTAACTATGTAGTGAACACTGAGTTAGACTTCAGGCAGTTCTGAATTGTTCCAAGAGGACGACGTAAAAAAACTAAGGTGATTGAGACAAGTGGAATGAATGGACAAAAATATAGCAGATGAAGAGAAATGTGTGTCTTTTTTTTAGAAAAAGAGAACAGCAGCCTGCCATTTGAAAAGGGTTTGGTTGAAAAGTGTTGATATATAAAGGGACTTCTAATTCATTATTTGTTTCCTTCTGCGTAGACATCCGAGGTCCGTGCAAGGCATTGATTACTGAAACCAGAAGTCAATACTGGAAATAGCATGGACATGCTGACCAGTGTACATAGACCCAACACCAACTGGGGAGCTGCAACATTGTAAAATGATCTGCTTCTCCCTGTACACGAGTCACTGAGGCAATATTTCAGGAACAGAAAGCGGTTAAGAACATAAATAGTGTGTTGACCTTCATTTCAAGGGGATTTGAGGCCAGGAGTGAGGGTGTCTTACTGCAGCTGTACAGGCCCTTGGTAAGCTCCCACCTCGAACATTGTGCAATATTGTGTCCAGTTCTGGTCTCCGTACCTAATAAAGGACAAACCTGACATTGAGGGTGAGCACCGGAGGATGACCAGACTGATCTCTGGGATGACAGGCTTGTTGCAGGAGCAGAGTTTGAGGCGACTGGGCCTGTATTCCATGGCGTTAAGGAAAATGAGTGGAGATGTCAGTGAAATGTATAAAACTCTGACAGGGTGAGACAGATTGGAAGCAGGGATGATAATTCCCCTGGCTGGGACGTCTAAAACAATGGGCCACAGTATAAGGTACAGACATGCCTCTCTGCATTGAGATGAGAATAAATGCCTGCACTCAGAGACTGGGGAACCTGGGGAATTCTCTCACACATAAGGCTGACGAAGGGAAGGCACTGAATATAAATATGGATATCTCGACACGAAAGGGATACAGATAGCACAGGAGTATGGTGTGAGGATCGGTGATCAGACATCATTATATTGAACGGGGGGACAAAATGATGCATCGAAGGGACTGCTGAATGTAATACTTAATATCTTTTTCAATAGTTAATCACGTTAACGATGCGAATAATTTGTGGGAGAAGGACATGAGGGATATGTTCAGCTATGAACAAGAATGGGGAAGGCTCAATGTGTTGAATGGCCTACTCCTTTCCCAACGTTTCTGAGCAGTCTGTGGGAAAGCTCTGTAAAAGTTGTCACAAGCTCTCAAATGTTAGGGGGAGGTCTCTGCAAGGTGAACGGACTGTGTTTCCCATTCCTGTTTCCAATACCGAGTCTGGGTCTGATGTTCTGACTGGTTTTATCCTTTGGGACCTCAGAACAGTTTGAGACAATTAAGTGTCTTGCTTGAACGATTCAGAGACCATTGAAGAGTGCATCACATGTCTGCGTATCTGGAGTTACTTTTCGGCCAGACTCGGACAGTACAGGAGATTGAATTCCGGAAAGTACATTGTGGAAGGAAACTACTGCAACCAGATTTTACATCTCGATATTTTATTAATTGTTTTTAACTTCCACCAGCTGCCAGAGCGTTATTCTGGTTTGATCAGTAATCTAGTGACATTTTCGCAACAGCACCAACTCCACATGAGGATCTATCAGAAACCACACTGAGCAGGTTAGTTCTGTGCTGGTGGACACCTCTGTCAAAAAGAATTCCCATCAATTTGACTGTCTTGATGGGACTGAGGGAGTTGTAATTGATCTGATTGTATTAATTCTCCTCTTAGGGGACGGGACATGGCTGAGCAATTATCCACATTGCCAGGGAGATGTCAAGGTTGGAGCTGGAATGCAACAGTTTCTCCAGGGACACGGTTTGTTGTGTAGCACAACTCTTCAGTCCTATTGTAGGAATAGTTTCAGGGCCCATTGCATTTGTCGTATCTGCTGTGTTCAGCTGTTTCTTCATGGCACTTGCAGTGAATCAAATTCATCGTAGACAGAAATCTGTGATTTTTTGAGCATCATCACAAATGTGAGTGGAATCATCCAGACGAAATTTCTGGCTGAGGGTGGTGCGGACCTTACATCCTTCTCTTTTAGACTGATGTACAGAGTTGTTCCATTATTTAAGATGTGTGTATTTCTGTACCCTCCCCCCCCCCCCCCCCTCCAGTGAGCTGTTTAATCTTCTATTACCATTTATGACTGGATGTGGCAGGACTGCTGGTTGTTGAATCATTTCGACCTCTCCACCAGATGTCATTCCTGCTGTTTGGAATATAAGCAGTTCAGTGAAGTAGCTTAAATGGGTTGTCATCAGGTTTAAGTATACATGGCTCTGATCCTGGAATGCTCACCCACACTCGTCACTGAATTATACATCAGTTCGATGATATTGGTGGACTGAGGGATGATCCCGAGCAAAAGATTAAATGTTGCGTTTGAAAACAATCCTACGCCTGCTGTTGCTGTGGTCTGGAGAACCACATGAATATCCCGTTTTAAGCGGCATTATCTGCAATACAGTTCTACTGCCTGTCCCCCCAAATTCACCTGTGATCACTACTCGAGTTTCTGATGTGGTAACACTTCAATTTTGATATTTACATTCTTCTGAAGGGCTATCCATGGTGTCAAATCCCTAATTTTCACATCCCTCAAAACCCTTCCACATGTTCATCTGAATCGTTTCCTCTCCAGCAGAGCCATTTTCTATGTTTAAAGTGAATGTGTTTCCCTCTATGTCTCTCCCTGACCAAGACTGACAGTTGTGTAATGTCGGTGATTGCAGCCTTATGTAGTTTCAGAACCAATGAATTTGTGCACCTTGCGTTATTGTTCATTTCCCAGCGTATGGCGCTCTATGTTGACAGGGTGTTTGAGGTCCTTTGACAGAAATTGCAGGAGAAACAAAGCAGGTCTAGCAACATCTGTGGAGGCAAAGCAGAGTGAAACTTTCAGGTCCTGTGACCCTTCTTCAAAACTCTCAATTTCTCCAAGAATTTGTATTTATGCTTCAGATTTCGAGTATCCACATTTCTTTTTATATTGAAAATAGTTTCTTGTTCCTGTTCATTTCTGGAGAAACTGAACAGGTCTAGCAGTATCTGCACAGACAGAGGAACCGAGTTCAAGTTTCAAGTCCAGCATGATTCATCTACAGAAATGAAACGGATTAGAAAATGAGCTTTTCATACTTTTCAGAGGTGAAGGGGGCATAATCGGAAATGGAGAATGTGGAGGCTGAGTGCAAAAGACAAACGGGCTTTTAGTTGTGATGAAAGGGAAACCGATGTAAAATGGGTGTAAATTAATTTGTGAATGGAGGAAATGGGTTCTTTTAGTTGAGTACAAGGTAAACAAGACACAGAGAAAACAAGGTCATAGAGGAACTGGGAGGGAGATTGTGCGAAAAATGGTAACATCCATAATGGGGTAAGGCTGTGTAGTTATGAAATTGAATATTAACCCCTATAGGCTGTAACGTACTAAAGCGTAAAGCGAGGTGTTACTAGAGTTTGGATTGTGCTTGTTTGGAACATTACAGCAACCCAGCACCGAAACTTTAACATGAGAGCAAGTTGGGTTATTGTAATGGGTAGCAATGTGAAGGTTAGGTTTATTCCTACAGAGAGAGTGGGAGTGTTCCTCAACGCAGTCTCTGTTTGGTTTTGGAGAAGGTGAGGGCTGTGAATGCTGGAGATCAGAGTAAAAATGTTTTGTGCTGGAAATGCACAGCAGGTCAGGCAGCATCTGAGGAGTAAGAGAATCGAACTTTCGGGCACAATCCCTTTGTCATGAATGTGGACCCAAGGGGGCTGAGAGATAAAGGAGAGCAGGGTGCGTCTAGGGGGAAGGAATCTAGGAAGGTGATAGGTAGATGCAGAAGGAGGGGTGACGGTGATATTTCAGAGCAGAGAGTGGAGTCCATAGATGGGAAGGAAAATGGATAGGCAGGACGGCCCAAGAGTCCAGTGCTGAGTTGGAGGACTGGATCTGGGATAAGTTTGGAAGACGGGAGATGAGGAAACTGGTGAAACTGACAAAGATGTCATGTAGTCGGACGGTCCAAAGGAGAAAGATGAATGTTCCTCCTTCAGACGTCAGGTGGCTTGAAATTTCAGGTGGAGGAGACCCAGGACTTGCATGTCCTTGCCCGAATGGGGGAGCGAGTTGTAGTTTTCAGCCACGGGGCAGTGGGGTTGTTGGGTCCATGCGTCCAAGGAATATTCCCTGAATGATTCCACAAGTGGCTGTCCATTCTCCCCAAAGTAGAGGAGTCTCACCCCCATAACTAAACTATCATCTCCCAGAGTATTACTACCTCAACTCTTCAGTGGATCTCCAATCCACATCCTGCACTCGTCTCGTCCTAGAACACTGCACCACCCGTTTCTACCTTCGACCTAAAATTCAGAAACCTGACTATTCCGTTCGACCCATAGTCTCCGCCTGCTCCTGCCCCTTCGATCGTATCTCCTCCAACCTTGACAACGGCCTGTCCCCATTTGTCTAGGAGCTCCCCACAGGCATTCGGGATACCAACATCGCCCTCCACCTCCTCCATGACTTTAGTTTCACTACCAACGCCTCATCTTCACCAATGACATCTAACCCCTGTGTATGGTCAACCGCCATGGTGAAGACCTCCAAGCCGTCCGTTTCGTCCTCTCTGGCTGATCCAACTGGTATGCCTCCAGCAGCAAACATATTCGACTGGCTGAAATGGTTTTCACCCTCAACGACAACTTCTTCAAAATTTTCCCGCTTCCTCCAAACTAAGGGCTAGCCATCGGCACCCGCATGAGCCCCACTTTACCTACCTCTTCGTTTGGTACTTGGAACAGTTTATCTTCTCCAGCTACACTGGCACCAATCCTCACTTGTTCCTCCGGTATATTGATTAATATATCGGCGCCGCCTTATGCTCCCACAAGGAGTTGAACAGTTCATCAACTTCATTAACACCTTCCACCCCAACCTCAAGTTCACCTGAACCATCTTGGTACCTCCCTTCCCTTCCTGGATGACTCCAATTTCATTTCCGGTGACAGACTCAATACGGACATTTACGACAATCCCACAGACTACTGCACATGAAAAAAACAATAAAAAAGAAAAAATTGAGTTTAATGTGTACAAGTGTGAGGTGATGCACTTTGGACGGAGTAATGGGAATGCAAAGTATTGGGCTAATGGTAAGATTCTTTTGAGTGCAGACGAGCAGAGAGATCTCGGTGTCCATGTACACAGATCCCTGAAAGTTGGCAACCAGAATGACAGGGTTGTTAAGAAGGCATACAGTGTTTTGGCTTTTATTAATAAAGGGATTGAGTCCTGGAACCAGTAGGCTATGCTGCAGCTGTACAAAGCACTGGTACAGCCACACTTGGAGTATTGTGATCGGTTCCGGTCACCGCTTTATAAGAAGGATGTGGAAGCTTTGCAAAGGGTGCAGAGGAGATTTACTGGTTGCCTGGTACGGACAGAATGCCTTATGATGGAAGGCTGAGGGCCTTGAGGCTGTTCTCGGTAGAGAGAGGAAGGTTGAGAGGTAACTTAACAGAGACATACAAGATAATCAGAGGGTTAGATAGGGTGGACAAGGAGAGCCTTTTTCCAAGTATGGGAACGCCAAACACGAGGGGACACAAGTTTATAGTGAGGGGAAATAGGAGTAAGAATGATGTCAGAGGTTGTTTCTTTACTCAGAGTGTAGAGAGGGTATGGAATGCTATGCCTGCAACGGAAGTAGATTCGCCAAGTTTAAGTGCATTTATGTCGTCATTGGACAAGCATATGGACGTACACGGAATAGAGTAGGTGGGATGGGCTTCAGATTATTATGACAGGGCGGCGCAACAACGAGTGCCGAAGGGTCTGTACTGCGTTCTAATGTTCGATGTTCCATGTAGAATTTTCTATGCAGCTACCTGGACTACAGTCCCTCCCACCCACCCCCTGTGTAAATACGCTATCCCTTATTCCCAATTGCTCTGTCTCCACCGTATCTGTTCCCAGGAGGAGCAATTCGACTCCAGAACAACCCAGATAGTCTTCTAATTCTAAGGCTGCAATTTACCCTCCCAGGAAGTCAACAATGCCCTTCAGCCCATCTCGTCCATTGCCTGCACCTCTGCCCTTGAACCCCACCCCTCCAATCGCAACAAGGACTGAACCTCCTGGTCCTCACCTGCCATCCTACCAACCTCCGGCTACAATGCTTTGTCCAACATTTCTACCACCTACAAACATATCCCGCCTCTCGGAATAAATTCTGCTCCACCCCATCTGCATTTCTGAGAGACCATTCACTTCACGACTCCATATTTAGTTCCATGCCCTCCACAAACTCACCCTGCTCTCCCAGCACCTTCCCCTGCCCCTGCAAGTGGTGTAAAACCTCTATACCCACCTCCTGCCTATGCCCCAAAGGATACTTCCACATGCAGCAGAGCTTTTCCTGCACGTCCAAGCACCTCAGATTTTGTGTCTGTTGCTCCCAAAGTGGTGTACTCCACATTGGGGATAAAGGATGCTTACTTACAGAATGTTTCAGGGAACATCTCTGGGACGCACGGTCTGAACATCCCCACCACCCCATGTCCATGTACTTCAAATCCTCCTCCTCCTGCAGCAGGGACATCCACGCCCTGGGCCTCCTCTTTCGCCACACGCTTGTCACTCAACATAAGGGTAAGAACGTCTCATCTTCTGTCTTGGGACTCTACAAGCACACGGCATCAATGTGGATTTCGTCAGTTCCCTCATTTATCCCTCCTAAACTTTATCCATGATTCAAACTTCCAACTCGGCACCTCCTTCTTGAACTTTCGGACCTGTCCATCTTCCTTCCCACCTGTGCACTCCACACTCTGCTACGAACAATCAGCAAGCACCTACCAGCTGCATCCACCTATGGCCTTCCAACTTTCTTCGCCTCAGTCCTCGCCACTCTCATTGATCTCTCAGCCCCCTAGCTGCCCCCATCCACAACCTTGATGAACAACAAATATCCTCTTGATCATTGATGCTGCCTCATTTGTTGTGCTTTTCCTGCACCACACTTCCTCGCTCATTTTTATCTCCACAAATGTGAAGGAGCCTACATTGTGAGCAGCAGTGATAGGAGACTGGACTGAACAAGTGCAATTGAAATGCTGCTTCAGGTGGAAGATAGAATCGCAAAGTCCTTCAGAACTGAGACAGAGTTTTGGCCCAAACTGATCCACGCCAGCCAAAACATACGTCCTTGCTAATTCCATTTTCCTGCACGTTGCCCATATCCTTCTAATACTTTCCGAGCCATGTAATTATCCAAATGCAATTTAATTATTGTTATTGTACTCGTCTCAATCTCTTCTGCTGGCAGCTCAAACCATATCTGTACCATCCTCTTTATAAAAAAGTTGGCCTTCAGGTTCCCTTTTATTCATTGCCATCTAATCTTGAACTGGTGCCCTCTAGTCCTCAATTCCCCAAGCCTTGGACAAACACTGAGTGCATTCACACTATCCATGTCTCTCATGGTCACGTTCACCAAAATAACTTCCCCCCTCAACCCCTCAATCTCCTACTCTCTAAATAAGTCCAAGCATGTCCTACTTGCCCCTATATCTCAAATCATTGAGTCCTGGCAACATTCTTGTTAATTCCTTCTGCACTATATCCAGTTGAATAAAATCCTTGCTATAGCAAGGGAAACAAACCTGAACACAAAACTCCAAGTGCAGCCGCGCCAAGATCCTCTACGACTGCAACAAAAACGTCCCAACTCTCAAGGCCCTGATACTCAAGGCCCTGATTGGTGATGAAGGCCAGTGTGCCAAAAGCCTTCACACCGCTGTATTTACCTGTAACTCCACTTTCAGAGAACCATGCATCTGAACTCCAAGGTCCTTCTGTTCAACTACTCTTTTAAGGTCCTATCTTAACTTGATTTCCACAATGCAAGACCTCACATTTACCTGTATTCTACTCCATTTGCCATTTCTCGACCCACTTCCCCAGCTGGTCATGGTCCTTCTGCAACTTCTTATAACCTTTGTCAGTGTCCACAATACCGCCTAATTTATTGTCATCTGTAAACTTCCTTAATATGCCTTGCATATGCTCATGCAAATTATTGATATGGATAACAAATAGTAATGGGCCCACCAACGACCCACCAAAGGCATTTCACTGGTCATAGGCCTCCAGTCCGGGAAAATTCTTCCAATATTACCCTCCACTCAATACCATCAATCCAATTGGTTATGCAATTTGCCAGCGCGCCATGGATTCTGTGTGATCTATCCGTTGAGAGCAGCCTATTGTGTGGAACCGTATCAAAGACCTTACTGAAATCTAACCAGACGGCATCTACTGCCCTGCACTCATCATCCTTCTTCGTATCTAAGATATGTGTTGTGTTGCTGAGAATTTCAGAATGAATCCACAATCTTTTCAAATATCCAGCTTTGTTTTTTCTTCGATGTAAATGACATGTTAATCGTGGAGACCTCCGGAGGAACAACTTTAATTGTGCTTTTCCGACATCTGTTTAGTTTATTTAGCCACCAGCTGTTCTCCTTGTCCGAACGAGAGAGTCCAGGAAAAAATCTGGTTGAAACTGATTTTCTTTGTTTGAACCACACTTGCACGTGTGCTTTTTGCAATAGCATTTGGAAATTTAACCCTTCTTATGCTGCAACTTAACCACACAACTATCAATATATTCCACAACTTTCTTACTTATATGCCCAAGATTTCTACTCATAAACACAAGGATCCACTAAGCTGAGTTACCAACGGTTTCAGCTTGCCTGGTCACATATAATTTCCTGTCTTCTGCATCCCTCTCTCATTAAAAAAGGACAACTATATTTCTCAGTCCTCTGGGACTCTCCATGACTCCAATGATTGCTGAAAGATCAAAAGCAATGCCTCCATAATCTCCTGTATTATCACGTGAGAACAATAAAGCGCAGTCCATCAGATCTGGCAGATTTATTCACCTTCAGAACTTTCAGCTTCCCCCGCACCTTCTCGTTCGTGGTGGTCACCACACTCACTTCTGCCCATTGACTCTCACACACTCAAAAATCTCTCCATTGCAATGCCTCGCTCTGTATTCCCTCCGCTGGAAACCAAACCTCAACATCAAACCAGTGGACAAGCGGGAGGTTTGCAGTGGTAGTCTGGCGAACCAAACTTTACATCACTGAACACAAGCACCAACTTGCGGACACCTCCTCCTACAGGCCACTCAATGAACTCACTTCCCATCACCAAACTATCATCTCACAGACCATTTACTACCTTATCACCTCAAGGATCGCCCATTCACAACATCCAACCTCATAGTCTTTGAAACTCGACTGGCTGGTTCTACCACCGAACTACAATTCAAAAACTGACCCATCATCCCTGCCTGCTCATGCCTATTGAACTTCGTCTTGTCCTTCACGCCATCTTGTCCCCCTTGGTCCAGGATCTCCCAACATACATTCGGGGCATCACTCACACCCACCGCCTCCAAGACTTTCTGTTCCCCACTCCCCAAAGCCTTATCGTCACCATGGGCATGCAGTCACTGAACACTTCTATCTGCCACGACAAAGGCATCCAAGCCCTGCACTCTTCACTATTATGTATCTAAAAATCTACTGCAATCATCTTTTATATTATTAAGATGCTAACTGTCATACTACATATTCTCCTCCTTATTGCTTTTACGAGCTATCTTCCACTGGTATTTAAAGGCATCATAATCCTTTGGATTCCCAATACTCTTCACTGCCCTGTATGCTTATTCCTTTGCTTTTAGGACACCACTGAATTCACTCAGGAGGCAATGTTGCATTGTCCTCCCCAAGGATGACTGTTGTTCCTTGGAATGGGTTTCAGCTTTGCCTCCGAATTATCCTGGAAACACCTGTCTTTGCTGCTTCTGTTCTGATCTGTGCTTGGTGCCCCTCCCAACCAGCTCCTCCCTCATATTATTGTAGTGACATTAATTAATTCTATTCGAGTCACATTCAAAAGTAAGCTGCAGATCTCAACTGAAAGAGAGGTTGGAGGTTTGAGAGATGGGGCACAGAGAACTGTTGGAAGGTTTATTAACAAAATATAAAGACAAAGAGTGAGAATGTGGATGAGGAAAGAATTAGATTGTACTTTCTTATTTCTTTTGGCAATTCGTATGTGCTGTGGTCCCTTGTACAGTGTATGTAAATCGGAATAATAATATGTTCACATTCGAGTTCGGATGGCAGAACCTTTATCTCCATTGATATAACAGACACTAGCTGTTGACAGAACCCAGTAGAACAATGGATTTATTTCCCTTTAGAATGTGGATAAAATAAGGTGGGATACCAGAAGCAGACATTTATGACACTCTTACTGATAAGACTGACAAACTGGGGTGGGGGGGGGTGCGGGTGGGCAGTGTTGAAAGAAGGGGGACGGGACACCTCAGGTGAGGATGGAAGAATGCTTAACACATCTTGTACATCACGTTCAATGCTATGCTAACTGTAGCTCCGTTGTTAATTCTTGGGTTTTGTCCATAAACGAACATTCTTATCCATCTGCACTCATTGATTACTCCGTGTAGATGAAGTCATTTCTCTGAATCCAATTCAAATTATCCTGTTTTGTTGACATTGTAAATCATCATTAAGTCTTCCAGATGAATTCAGTTTCTTTCCCTGTGTTTTACTTTACTCTGATTATTTAAAAAGAAAAGAATGTTGGTGGCTGGGAGTCTCCACAGTCACTGTCTCATATTCTTTTGTTTTTAAGCAGTGACACATACATTCTATCTCTGAACATTCAAACCATTGAATATGGTTAATAAGACTAATAGCAGGCAATGTCAACACCCCACCCAGAGCAGCTCTTGTTGTTTCATTAAAAGTATTGTCGTGAAAGGGGGCAACTGGAGCTGATTGTTCAGTGTCTGTGATTGATGTCAGTCTCCATGGATCCTTACTGTGTTACAGGAGAGTTTCTCTCTTTTATTAATAAGGGGCTTCTTTCAATGTTTATTCCATAGTATTAGCAACAGTATCACCATCAACACGACTGGGATCAGCATCTCCAGAGAGAGGGGAAAGAGAGTTCAGAATCTGAGAACATTAGACTGGAATGTCACGACAATGGATCAGAATCTGAGAACAATAGCCTGGAATGTTCCAACAATGGATTCGAGTTTATCCGATGGTCTTTACAGGGTGACTAAGGAGTGGATATTGTTAACACTGAGAGTGCAACGTGTACTGATGATTATTCAGGCAGGTTACTACCCCTTACTCGCAATTGCTGGTGTCCCTGGTACGTCTACGTCTCTCTACTTATTACTTATGTGAACAAATAACAAAGAAGAAAGAAAGTTACAGCACAGAAACAGACCTTTCGGCTATCCAATCCTGCCTTGATCCGAATCCTCTATCTAAACCTGTCGTGTATTTTCTAAGGGTTTGTATCCCTTTGCTCCCTGTCAATTCACGTATCTGTCCAGATACATCTTAAGTGATGCTATTGAGTGCTCCTCTACCTCCTCTGCTGTCAACGCGTCCCAGGCACACATCACACTCTGCGTGAAGAACGTTCCTCGCACATCTCCCTTAAAACTTTGCCCTCTCACTTTGAACTCGTGACTCCTACCAATTTAGTGCTCCACAGTGGGAAAAATGCCTCTTGCTCTTCACCCTTTTTATACCTCTCATGATTCTGTAGACATCCATCAGGTCCACCCTCAACCTGCGTCTTTCTATTCAAAGTAATCCTACTCAACCTTTTCGATAGATAGCGCCCTTCCTCCCTGGCAACACTCTACTGAATCTCCTCAGCAACTCTCCAATAACATCTACATCCGTTTGGTAATGTGGCAATCAGAAATGTACACCGTATTATAAATATGGCCAAACCAAAGTCTTATACAACTGTAACATGACCAGCCAACTCTTGTACTCAATATCCGTTCCGACGAAGGAAAGCATGTCGTATGCCTTCTTGACTACAATACTGACCTGCGTTGCTACCCTCAGGGAACAATGAACCTGAACACCCTGATCTCTCACTACATCTTTCTTTTTCCTAGGACTTTACCAGTTACTGTATAGTACACTTTTGAATTGGATCTTCCAAAATGCATCACCTCGCATTTGTCCAGATTAAACCCCATCTGCCATTTCTCTACCCAACTTTCAAATATGTATATATTCTGCTGTACTCTCTGAGAACCACAATGAATGCCATCATTACTTCGGTCACCAATATTTGGCAAAGAATTATTGTATTCACTTCCAATCACAAATTCCACTCCTATTCCATGCAATTATTATCTTGCATTGTTCATAATCTGTTCATAACCACAGTGGCCAATTTTGTCTTGCACTGATTCGTATCGAAATATTCCCTCTGTCAACAATCCTGCCAACCAATACATTCGGTGTGTCTCCACAGAAAAAAAAATCCATAAAATACTCCGGAAAGGTTAGGGGACAGGGGAACTGGTGAAAATGGGAAAGTGTGAGATTAGAATTGATAAAGAGAAATTACTTATAAAATTAATTGAATTAAAGGCTGGTAAGTTGCTGCATCAGACGAGCCCCATCACAGAGTGTTCAGGAAGCTGGCAATACAGCTTGTGAAAGAATTATAGAGTCAGACAGCAAGGAAACAGACTCTTTGGTCCAACGAGTCCATTCTAACATTAATCCCAAATTAACCCAGTCCCATCTGCCTGCGCCTGAATAATATCCCTCTGAATCTTTCCTATCCACGTCTTTTTGTAACCACAAGAAAGGATGATCGAATATTCTTCAAAATTCATTGTGCTCTGTTAATTCCAATTCCTGCTCACTAGAAAGTAGCTTCTGTGATACAAATTATTTAATTTTGGAGAGGGAAAAATAACAAAAAAAAAATCACGGACGTTTGGACAACTTGTCAATGCTTTGGAAAACCTTTGAATCTTTTGTAAGGAATGTTATAACTAGACACTTGGGGAATCATGACCTGTTTTGGCAGAATCAGATTTGATTGAGGGTAGAGAATTCATCTTTGAGAAATGTGTAGAGTTTATTTAGTTGAAGCGTTAACAAATGAGATCCAGTGGGAGTGGTGTGTTAAATTTTGCAGAATACATTTGACATGGTGATTGACAGATGAGTGAAAGTCAATTATTAAGTGGATTGATTATTTGTTATTGGAGACAATATGGAGAGCACCACTTTTTGCTGCACTGACGACTGTTACTCATGTGGTAACCCATGCAACAGTGTTTGAATTACAGCAAATTGCAAGGCAGACAGATGACTGGATATGGGAAACAAATGGAATACATCTCATTTTGCATTGGCAAAGTGGTGTGATATTGGGTGGTATTGTTCAAAGGACCTCCATTTCCTTTGTCACGATTCATCAGAATAATACATAATTAGGTTGAAAAAATGGGCGTATTAAATGTTATGTTGCCCTTCATTGCAAGATGATTCAAATACGTCAGTGAAACCAACTTCCTGCAATTGTATTTTCTTATTGAAAGAATATTTCAGCACTGTTTACAGATTTGAACTCATTTGTAAGCAATTATCTCATTACCACAGACTCTGATGGTGGTACCATGGGGAGAGACTGAAGAAACTGAGTGTTTAGTCTGGAGAGCTGTGAGAGCGTTACACTGAAACTTGAGTGTTGGCGACGATCACTTATTACCAAAAGAAACATTGATAGCCTGAGAAATACTATACTTTACCCAGAGTTGATTGATTGATTGCAATGTGCACCAAAGTACAGTGATAAGCTTTGTTTGCACCCGTACAGGCAGATCCCAGTAAGCAATGACATGCAGATCATAGGATGAAATAAAACGTGGATAGAGTAAGGCATACAGATTATGTGTCCCAAACAAGAACAACGTGAACAAGATCAACAATATTTGATGTCGAGAGTGCATTCATCAAACTAATGGGGTTTTCCTACTCGGTTATGTGCCGCTGTGTAACTTCGTAGTGACTGAGAGAGAGGCACAGGCTCTGAAGGAGCCCTCTCCGCGTTAATATGCAGTCGGTGTGTGAATGTCACATTGTTCACAAAGCCCAAGAGCAGCCACAACGCCATTCTTCTAAAGCAGTGAGCCTTTCCAACCAGCTTCTGACCTGAATAGAGAACATAAGTTGGAAGATGCATCCGTGACTCTTCAAAGAAAATGTTTATCTTCCATCTTCACTGTGAGAAAACCACGTTAAAGACGCATCTTTGTACCATGTGCAATGGAGCAACGAGCAACAATGTCTATCTATTTGTTTGTCATTTGAACATGAATTACATCATTCTGTTCCTGTACAAATGAATTGGGGGAGAATGGCCTCCCCCTGTTCCAGTGTAAGTGACTCAATGGGCTGAATGGCCTCTTCCTGTTTCTGTGTCAGTGACTCAAGGGGCTGAATGGCCTCCTCCTGTTCCTGTGTAAGTCGGTCGATGGAATGAATGGCCTCCTCCTGTTCCCCCTGTAAATCAGTCAAGTGGCTGAATGGCCTCCTCCTGCTCTTCTGTAAATGAGTTGAGGCGCTAAATGGCCTCCTGTTCCTCTGCAAGTGACACATTGTGGTGAATAGCCTCCTCCTGTCCCTGTGTAAGTGACACAAGGGGCTGAATGGCCTCCTCCTGTTCCTGTGCAAGTGACAGAAGGGGCTGAAGGGTCTCCACCTGCCCCTCTGTAAGTGATTAAAGAGGCTGAATGGCCTCTTCCTGTTCTTGAGAAAGTGACTCAAGGTGCTGAATGGCTTCCTACTATAACTGTGTAAGTGACTCGTGGGGCTGAATTGCCTCCTCCTCTTCTAAGTGAGTGATTCAATGGGCTGCATAGCCTCCTGCTGTTCCTGTGTCATTGACTCAAGGGGCTGAATGGACTCCTCCTGTTCCTGTGTAAGGGACTTAAAGGGATGAATGGACTCCTCCTGTTCCTGTGTAAGTGACTGGAGGAACTAAATGACCTCCTCCTGTTTCTGTGCAAGTGGCTCAATGGGGCTAAATGGCCTCCACCTGCCAGTCTGTAAGTGAGTTGAGGGGTGAAATGGCCGCCTCCTGTTCCTGTGTAAGTGTCTCAAGGGGCTGAATGGTCTCATTCGCTTCCTGTGCTATTAAGCTAAGGTACTGAATGGCCTCCTCCTGTTCCAAAGTAAGTAATTCAAGATGCTGAATGTTATCTTACTATTCATTTGTAAGTGTTTTGAGGGGCTGACTGGCTTCAGGCTGTTGCAGTGTAAGTGACTCAAAGGGCTGAATGGCCTCATCCTGTCACTGTGTTAGTGTATCAAGGGGCTGAATGACCTCCACTTGCTCCTGTGTAAGAGTTTCAAGAGGCTGAATGGCCTCGTCCAGTTCCTGTATAAGTGTGTTGAGGTCATAATGGCCTCCTCCTGTTCCTGTACAAGTAACACAACGGGCTGAATGAACTGCTCCTATTCCAGTGCAATGAGTCAAGGGACTGAATGGCCTCCTCTTGCACCTGTATTAGTGACTCAACGAACTGAATAGCCACCTCCTGTTCCTGTGTAAGTGACTTAAGGGGCTGAATAGCCTCCTCCTGTCACTGAATTATTGTCTCAAGTCGCTGAACGACCTCCGCCTGATCCTATGTAAGTGACTCAAGGGACTGAATGACCTCCTCCTCTTCCTGTGTAAATGACGCAAGGGACTGAATGGCCTCCTCCTATTCTAGTGTTAGTGACGCAAGGGACTATATTGATTCCCATTCAGTCCAATTTAGTTCAGGTTCCTTGATGCTATCCAAGGTTAAATATTGCCTTGATATCAGGGCCAGTGCCTGTCATCTTACCCCTTGTGTTCACCACGTTTCCTTATATGAGGAGGTCATGGTTTCGTAGAAGGGAGTGTTTGCCTCAAATAGAGGATAGTGAATGTCAGGGATTCTGTATTACACAGAGTTTGGGAACTAGATCACTGAAAATATTTGAAAAGGACATAGATATATTTTGACCTGTCAGAGAGGTGAGGGCTATGAAGAATCGAGCATTCAAGAGGATTTGGGACCAAAACAGATCAGACATGATCTTCATGAAGGGCAAGGTAGGCTTGGAGCAGGGGGTTGGGGGAGGGAACGGCCTGCTCCTGTTTCTGATGTTCTCACATCCTGTTACTGGAAAGTTAGTGGCTGTTATTTTCCTGGAAGGTCTTTTATTGAATGTTGCCGTCAGGGAGACCAGAGGACTTTCTGATCCATCTCCGCGTGAAGTATGTGGTCTGTATTCTCAGTACATCTGGGTCTACAACATGACCAACAAATGAAGCACAAGATGCAGAGAGGGGACTCTGGAAATAGAGATGAGGGGCCTCTTTCATAGCCAGCCTGGGCTTTCGAATTACATTTTCCAAATCACCTCAAACCGTGTGGGATAGACTTGAGGGACTGAATGGTCTCCTTTGTTCCTGTGCACCAGTTATAGCAGAAAGTAGCCTCCAACTGCTCCTGCCTAGAAGGTTTGAGGGGATGAATGGAACACAGGAAAATGGGACTGAGGAGCAGGAGTAGGTCATTGGAGACTTTAAGCCTTCTCCACCATGAACTAAGATTGTGGTTGATCAGGCTGTGGTCTCAGGCCCACTTTCCTGTCTGTATCTCATTATCCGCGACTCACTTCTCTTTCAAATAGTTACCTAACTCAGCTTTGAATCACTGAAAACAGAGAAGAATAATAATCTTGCGCAGAAGAGAAATCCCACTCCAATGTTCCTTTTAAACTTTTTTTCCTTATCCCTGTTATCAAGTCAAATAATCATACAGCACGGAAACAGATCCTTTAATCCGACCTCTCTTCGCTGACGAGACATCCCAATCTGATCTCGTCCCATTAGCCAACATTTAGCCCCTATCTCTTTAAATCCTTCCTACTAATATGAACATTCGGATGTCTTTGACCTGCAGAATTGTATCAGCCTCCATCACTTCCTCTGGCAGGTCGTTCTGTACAGGTACCACCCTCTGTGTGAACATTTTTCTCCTCAGTCTCTTTAAAACTTCTCCCCTCTCACCTCAAGCCTCACCTGTATCCTCTCGTTTTAGACACCCCTATCCTGGGAAAAAGACCTTGATTATTCACCGTATTCATGTCCTCATGATTTAGTAAGCCTGTTACCAGTCAGCCTCGGACACTCTGAGGAAAGAAGGTCATGTCTATTCAGCCTCTCCCTGTAGCTCAAACCCTCCAAAGCTGAAACATCCTTGTAAATCTTTTCTGCAACCTCGCAAGTTTAGATTAGATTGGATTATCTACAGTATGGAAAGAGGCCCTTTGGCATAAAATAAGTCCATACCGACACTCCGAAGAGTAACCCAATCAGACCCATTCCCCACATTCTTCCCTGACTTTGGGCAATTTAGCATGACTAATTCACCTGACCTTCACGTCTTTGGATTGTGGGAAGAAACCGGAGCACCCGGAGGAAACCCACGCAGATACGGGAGAACATCCAAGCTCCACACAGTCAGTTAGCAAAGGCAAAAATCAAAGCTGGGTCCCTGGCGCTGTGAGGCAGCAGTACTAACCACTGAGCTACGGAGCCGCAATATCCTTCCTTGAGCGCACAGAACCAAATTATATGTTATTTTCTGAAGTGCCCTCACCAATATCCTGTAAAGGTGCGACATTACATCCCATCTCTTACACTGAATGTTGTTACCGATGAAGACATTTATGCCAGACGTGTTCTTTATTATCTTGTCTACCTGTGAATCCACTTTCAAGGATACATGCAACTGCACCTCGGGATCTCTTTGTTCGGCAACACTCTCAAGGGCACAATGATTAATTGTATAAGTCCGACCCTGATTTGCCTCACCAACCTGCAGATTCTCACATTTATCTAAATTGAACTCCATCTATCACTCCTTGGCCCATTGTCCATCTGATCAACATTTCCGTGTAATATGAGGGAACCTACATCACTGTCCACCACACATCTTATTGTGATATCATCTGCAAGCTTATTAACTAAAGCTCCTACGTTCACATATAAATCATTTATTTAAATGATGAAAAAGAGTGGACCCAGCACCAATCCTGTGGCACACCACTGGTCACAAGCCCTTAGTCTGAAAAGTAACCTCTCACCACCACCCTCTGTCCTCTACCTTCAAATTAATTTATATTCAATTGGTTAGCTTCACTGGAACCCATATGACCGAACCATAATAATTTGTCTACAAAGCAGAACCTTGTTGAGTGCTTAGCTGAAGTCTATACAGACAATATCTACCACAATGTTGTCATCAATCTTCGTTGTCAACTCTTCAAAAAACTCAAGTTAATGAGCCGCAATTTCCCATGCACTAAGCAATGCTGACAATCGCTAATTAGTTCTTGCTTTACCAAATACATGTAGATCATATCCCTCAGAAAATCCTCCAATCACAAACCCATCACTAGCATCGTCTCATTGGTTTATCGTTCTCTGCCTTTTCGGACCACGGTTTCTTTTTCAAGTTCCACTCCTCCACTGGTCATAGAAAATTTTAAACGTAATTTGGTTGGTGAGCTTGGAGGTCATAGACGTCACAGACTGGGCAGGTTCCTAAAATGACAAGTTTGTGACCGATACAAAGTTACTCAAGATTTGGTGGATTCTTGGATATAGAAAATATGGTTATAAATATTTCCCTTTCTCAAAATATTGTTGCGTACACGCACACATACACAAAAACATGTCTGCACATGTTTGATGACAAACTGAAAAACACACTGTGTGCAGAATGCAACCATGAAAGAATGTTGACCAAATATTTGTTGAGGTCACGACAAAAGGGAAAAGAAAATGAAATTGTTCGAAATATTATTCAGCTGTTGAAGTTATCCTACTCAACCAAGCTGTTGACAATGGGATCGAATAGGATTTAGAGTAATCGAGTAATAGAAATGTACAGCATGGAAACAGACCTTTCGGTTCAAGCCGTCCATGCCGACCACATATCCCAACCCAATCTACTCCAACCTGTTAGCACCCGGCCCGCATCCCTCCAAACCTTCCTATACATATACCCATCCAAATGTCTCTTGAATGTTGCAATTGTACCAGCATCCACCACTTCCTCTGGCAGCTCATTCCATACACGTACCACCCTCTGTGTGAAAACGTTGCCCCTTCGATCTCTTTTATATCTTTCAACTCTCACCTTAAACCTATGCCCTCTAGTTTTCGGCTCCCCGATCCCAGCGAAACGACTTTGCCTTTCCATGCCCCACAAAATTTTGTAAATCTATATAAGGTCACCCCTCAGCCTCCGACGCTCCTGGAAAAACAAACCCAGCCGTTTCAGCCTCTCCCTATAGCTCAAATCCTCCAACCCTGGCAACATCCTTGTAAATCTTTTCTGAGCCCTTTCAAGCTTCACAACATTTATCCGGTAGGATTTGTTTGAATTCGCTTTGCTGCAGGCAGTGGGAGATTCCAATGTATCCTCATCATGAATCCTCCATGAGTGATACAGACCACTATGTTTGTTTTTAGCTCTCACACATTATTATGATGGGAAACAAGGAAAGAGAGAACTTTTCTTCTCAGGAAGGTTGCAGTTTCTTCCTCTTTGAGTTTAATCACACAAGAATTTTATCAGACCCCAAACTAGACCACGTGAGGTCTCCTTGTACCTTGTCTGGACTGTACTGTGTCATACTACCTGCTCCATTTAGGTGCATCGTTACTGCTGGCAGACACAGATTCATTTCCTTCATAACACATGTCCCCACTTGATTTGAAGATAAGTTTATATTTATCCATGTAATTTTATAATACAATGTTTAATATCTTCCCAATATCTGTGTTAAAATAAATGCATCTCATTCTTACATTACTTCCCACGTCTATTCTCCGATATAAGATGAAATATCCATTAAATATTCACCAGTTACACTCTCTTCAAGATCTTAAATGATCAATAAGAACATCTCTCATTCTCAGATCTAATTTGTCACTCATTCATAACATCATGCCTTCAGATATGGTCTCTGCAATGGCACGTGAAGATGCGGTAAAACATCCTTAAAATCATACTCCTGGCAAAAAATAACATTCCATTCACCTTCCAAATCACTTGCTGCACTTTCAGACTGACTTGATGTGAGTCATTTACCAGGGCAGGCAATCTCCTCTGTACGACCGAGTTATGTATTCTCTCTTCATTCAACGAGTTTACTCTTGTTTTATCTTTCCCCAAAACAAAAACAACGCATCACGCACATTGTGCCGCTTATTTGCTGAAGTATTACTCACTCCACTCCCTTGTCTGTATCACATTGCAGACGCTCTATCTCCTCTCGTCATCTTATTGAATGACTATCCTGGTGTATGAAGAAACTGAGCTCAGATACATTCAACCCCTTTATTCAAAATTTTAATCCAGATAGTAAACTGTTGATGACCTCACACTGATTCCTGAGGAATTCCAATACTTACAGCTTTCCAGCCTGAAAATAAGTAATTACATCGACTCTATATTTCCACTTAGCTAACCAGATATCCCCTGTTTTGTAAAACAGCCTAGAAAGGTTGTAAGGCCTCCTCCTGCGCAGTATTGCCGCTTGTCACAGTGTTTGTGAGCTCAGCAATACTCCATTAGGGCCATTCGTTTGTCTGATCAACAGGTTGAGGTCGCACTGTCAATGATCCTGACCCCTGAGGGTTTAAAAAATAGCACAAAATATAGACTAACGTTTGAGTCAAATGCTACACGGTCAAATATGCTACCTTTCTGATGGAGCAATTAATCTAGTCTGCTCTCTCAATCAGATACTCAAATTCCCCCAGGCATGTATTGAGGGGGAGGGGAGATTTCTTACTGGCATGATTAATATGTCTCATTTTAACAACGTCTCCAATACAGATATTCTTCATCATTAAATTCATTTTTGGCTGTTTGTGCTCTGTGGAAAAAAATGCCACATTTACTACAATTTAATATAAACGTGGAGGGGTGACCTTAGAGAGGTTTATAAAATTCTGAGTGGCATGGATAGGTTAAATAGGCAAGGCATTTTCCCCAGGGTGGGGGAGACCAAATCTAGAATATGTAGTTTTATCGTGAGAGTGTAATGACTTGAAAGGGACCTCAGGGGAAACTTTTTCACACAGAGGGTGGTGCGTGTATAGAATGAGCCTCCCAAGGAAGTGGTGGAGGTTGACACAATTACAACAGTTAAAAGGCAACTAGATAAGTATATGGAAAGGAAAGATTTTGAGGAGCATGGTGCAGATACTGGCAAAACAGACTCGAATGTCTTCAGAATTTTGGATGGCATGGATGAGTTAGATCGAAGGGTCTGCTCCTCTGCTGTATATCTGTATGACTCTGTGACTGAATACTGTGTAACTCCTTCTCGAAGCAGAATAATCTTCACCTGACACATTTGCAGCAATTCTGAGTGGTAGAGTGCGAACTTACTTTTCTTCTGCAACAGCCTCGAGGGGTGAATTGAGAGAACACCAAATGGGTTGGAGCATCCGTTGGCCATTCGGCTCCTCTAGCGTGCTGCTAAATTTAGAAACATGGTGGCTGGTCTGTTTGTGGATGAACATTCCTTTTCTGTAACATTGATTCTCCTATTTATCAATGATCAGTCAAGTTCACCCTTGAATATCTTTAATGACTCAGTCTTCCCTTTTCCCCGGGGATGAGAACACCACAGTCAATACAACACTAAGGAGAAACGAAGATCGTTATCTGAGTTTTAAATGGGGGTCCCTGAAATTTAAATTATGTTAATCTCACGTCAAGTCACCTCCTCTTTTGAGATAAAAGGGCACATCAAATAGGAACAGACATGGACTATTTTGCCCCCAAACCAATGCCACTTTCTCATTGATTCTGTTTAGTGAAGTATTTGTCAGACTCAAACTTCACTGCACTCCTGGGTAGACATTTCCGATAGTGTAAATCAAAGAGCATGCAAAATTGGAGCAGAACTCGGGCGTTTGGCCCATCAAGTCTGATCTACTGTTCGATCATGGCTGACAGCTTTCTCAACACAATTCTCCTGCCTTCACATTTAAACCTTAATCTTCTTATTTATCAAAATGTGCTAAAGACAGAACACTGCGTCCGAATGTATGTGTGTTTCTGGTTAATGGCTGGAGACAGAGGGGATTCGAGGAGGGCTATCTTTTGGACTGGAGCCCGGTGACCAGGGATGTTAAAAAGGGGCTGGTGCTGGATCCACTTTTTGTTGTCGTTTATATCAATATTGTAGATGAGAATTTTAGAAGGCATTGTTAGCAAGTTTATTGATGACACCAAGACTAGCTGTAGAATGGAGTGTGAAGAAGGCTATATACGATTACAAATACATCTCGATCAATTGGATCATAGAATCATAGAGATGTACAGCACGGAAAGAGATAACCTGGTCCAACTCTTCGTACCAATCAGATGTCCTCAATTCATTTAGGTTCATTTGCCACAATTGTCCCATAACCTTCTAAACCCTTCATTTTGCTATCCGCATCCAGATTACTTTTAAAAATTGTAGTTGTACCAACGTCCACCATTTCCTTTGGCAGCTCATTCCATACAGACGCCACCCTCTGTGTGAAAAATTGCTCCTTAGGTTCCATTTCAAACTTGTCCTGTCTCACCCTAAACCTGTACTCTTTAGTTTTGGACTCTCCCTTACTCTGAGGAAAATACTTTGACTATTCAACATGTCCGTGCCCCTCATCCTTTTATAAACGTCTCGAAACTTCAAATGTGACTCCAGTCATCACGACTAGCTTTCAGTCATCCTGGGACTAAGTTCTGACATTCAATACTGAAAACCTCTCCCTTCTCCATCAAGTTACAATTATGAAATCAATTTAATCAATGCACTGCTGCCTCACAGCGCCAGAGACCCGGGTTCAATTCCCACCTCAGGCGACTGACTCTGTGGAGTTTGCACGTTCTCCCCGTGTCTGCGTGGGTTTCCTCCAGGTGCTCTGGTTTCCTCCCATAGTCCAAAAATGTGCAGGTTAGGTGAATAGGCTGTGATAAATTGCCCGTAGTGTTAGGTAAGGGGTAAATGTTGGGGAATGGGTGGGTTGCGCTTTGAGTGGCTCCTCGGCGGGTCGGTGTGGACTTGTTGGGCCGAAGGGTCTGTTTCCACACTGTAATGTAATGTAATGTAATCTACTTTGGGTGGCAAGGTGGCAGAAACCTGGGTTCAATTCCCTACTCAGGCGACTGTTTGCACATTCCCCCTGTGTCGGTTTCCTCCCACAGGACAAAGATGTGCAGGTTAGGTGAATTGGCCATGCTAAATTGCCCATAGTGTTAGGTAAAGGGGTAAATGTTGGGGAATGGGTGGGTTGCGCTTTGGCGCGTCGGTGTGGATTGGTTGGGCTGAAGGGCCTGTTTCCACACTGTATGTAATCTAATCTATGTAGGGTTTGAATCTAGACCATTGAGCTCAGAAGTAGGGACACTCCCGACATTCAGCAATAGCCCCTAAATCTGCAACATGATTCTCCTATGGTTTTGTTCATCAGCCTGTACTGACATACTGTGACACACCTCTGTGACAGGCAGGTAATGAATCCAGACCTTCCCTCCTGCCTACACAAGGTAAACAAAATTCAAACAAAATTTGTGAAAATCAAGGCCAGAGTTCGTAGGCCTCCCGAAGAGGGGGAGGGTCTCTAAAACAGAACGGTGAGGGTGAAAGGGGTGGTAATATCACTCACTGGACTCAGGACTGACAGATGAAGTATAAATTTGGTAAATGCAAGTTATTGCATATTGGTTCAACGAACAAGCGGAGGATATATGGAATTAAAAGTATATATCTGCCAGTGTTGTGGAACAAAGAGACTCTGGCTTTCAGGTATATTTTTCTCAAGCTTGCATCAAATATAGAGAAGGTGATCATGAAGGCACTTACCACACTTATCTTCATTGATGAGAGCTTTGGGAATAGAAGTTGGGACGTTATGTTAAGGTTGTACAGAACGTTGGCGAGGTCTCTTAGAGTCATCGAGTCACAGAGATGTACAGCAGGGAAACAGACCATTTCATCCAACTCGTTCATGCCGAAGAGATAACACAACCTACAACCTAATCTTGTCCCATTTACTAGCACTTGGCCCATATCCCTCTGAACATTTCGTTTTCATATACCCTTCTAGATGTCTTTTAAATGTTGCAATTGTTCCAGCCTCCACCATTTCCTCTGGCAGCTCATTCCGTACACGTACTCCAACTTTGCATGAAAACGTTGCCCCTTACGTCACCTTTATATCGTTTTCTTCTCACCCTAAACCAATGCCCAATAGTTCTGGGCTCTCCCAATCCAAGGAACAGACTTTGTCTCTTTACCCTATCCATGTCCCCCATAATTTTCTAAACCTCTATGAGTTCACCCCTTCAGCTTTCGACGCTCAAGGAAAACACTTCCAGATTATTCAGCCTCTCCCCACAGCTCAAATTCTAGAATTGTACGCAATATTCCAACAGTGTTCTAACCAACGTTCTGTACAGCTGCAACATGACCATCCAATTCCTGTACTCAATACTCCGAAAAATGAAAGAAAGCATACCAAACGCCTTCTTCACTATCCTATCTACCTGCGACTACACTTTGAAGGAGCTATGAACCTGCACTCCAAGGTCTCTTTGTTCAGCAACAGGCCCTAGGATCTTACCATTAAGTGTATAAGGAGAAAGTGAGGACAGCAGATGTTGGAGATCAGAGCTGAAAATGTGTTGCAGGAAAAGCACAGCAGGTCAGGCAGCATCCAAGGAACAGGAGAATCGACGTTTCGGTCCTAAGCCATTCTTCAGGAATATGCCCAAAACGTGGATTCTCCCGTTCCTTGGATGCTGCCTGATCTGCTGCGCTTTTCCAGCAACACATTTACAGCATTAAGTGCATAAGCCCTGCCGCAAATTGCTTTCTCAAAATGTAGCACCTCACATTTATCTAAATTAAACTCCATCTGCCACTCCGCAGCCCATTGGATCAGCTGCACAAGATCTCGTCGTCATCTGAGGTAACCTTCTTCGCTGTTCATTCCACATCCAATTTTGGTGTCGTCTGCAAACGTACTAACAATACTTACTATGTTCATATCCAAATCATTTATATAAATGACTAAAGGTAGCAGACCCAGCACCGATCATCCTGACACTCAACTGGTCACAGGCCTCCAAACTGAAAAACAACCCTCCACCACCACCCTCTGTCTTTTACCTTCGTGCCAGTTCTGTATCCATGCGATCTAATTTTGCGAATCACACTCCCATGGGGAACCTTGTCGAACCCATTAGTGAAGTCCATACAGATTATGTTCATTTCCCTGCCCTCATCAGTCCTTTTTTTTACTTCTTCAAAAAGCTAAAATAAGTTCTAGAAACATGATTTCTCTGGCACAAAACCATGTTGGCAAACCAAAATCAGTCTTTGCCTTTCCAAATACATGCATATCCTGTCGCTCAGGACTCCCTCCAACAACTTGTCCACCACTGACTTCAGGGTCACCAGTTTCTAGTCCGCAGGTTAGTCCTCATCATCTTTCTTAAATAATGCTACTCTTCTGCAATACAGTGTCCAGTTCTGCTTACCCTGTGATAGGGAGTATATTGTTGAGGTGTAGAGGGTTCAGAAGAGATTTACCAGGATATTGCGAGGAACAGAGGGGTTGAGTTATAAAAGTAGACTTGTTAGGCTGGTACGTGTTTCACTGGACAGAAGAAGCTTGAGGGGTCATAGAAGTTTATAAAATCATGAGAGGTGTAGATAAGTTGATTGGCTGTTCTCTTTGAAATAGGATGGGGTATTCAAGACGACGGTGATATTTATAATGAGAGAAGAAATGTTTTCAAAAGACATGAAAAATACCTTTTTTACACGGAGGGTGGTTTGTGTGTGTGGAATGAACTTCCTGTGGAAGTGATGGGAGCGGGCATAGTAACAAAGTTTAAAAGACATTTTGGTCAATTCATCAATTTGGATGGTGCTGTGAGCTGCTGCCTCCTCCCACCCCTGAATGAATCCCTTTTGGTTTTCACCCTCTGCCAAGGATTATGCAGTGGCGTGGGGAGGCCAGCAGAGGGTGATATTGCATCAGTTTAAACAGCATAGACTGTCGGAACGACCCAACACAGACTCACAATTTCACACAAATACCCTGATGATATGCAGATGATGAGAGCCGACCAGGATCCTTCTTGGTCTGTGCTTCATCAGAACCTCATTCACTCTGTCTGGTGTGCGGTAGACATTCTGTTACTCCGTTGACAGAATGTCATTATTTGACTCACTCTGTGCGATGGTGTAAGTATTAACTTGCTCACACGAGTAAGTGTGGCAGGATTTCAGTTGTTCCTTGCGCCTGTGTCCCTGCGACAATCTCAAAGTGTACAAAGTTAACAATCTCACAATACAAGGTTTTTAACTAAGTACACCCCATTCCAACACCGCCAGCTTCAACTCAATGTTTATAGATGGCACCAAAACTGGAAGCATTACAATATTTCTGGAGAACAGTGTGGAACTCTAACAGGTCAGTGAACTGTTGGTCTAGTGTTCCGGTTTATGGGAGATGGTAATCAATGTAGAACAGTGTGAGATGATGTACTTTGGAAGGAAGGACATTGGAAGACATTATAAAACAGGTCACACCGTTATAAAGCGGGTGCAGGAGCAGAAGGCCCGTGGCTGTGAATGCGCACAGATTATTGAAGATGTTAGGACATATGGCGAGAGCAATAAATATTTCAGATTAGTTTCAGGATCTCGGCTGTTTACAGGAGGGGGTGCAGGAGGGAGCCTCCGTGCTCCCCTCCTGGGAGGTGATGTGCTGTGAGCCCATCCTCCTGCCCAGCTCGCCATAAAAGGGAGATGGCATCAGGGCCACGGCTTCTAAGTTGTGCCGGGGGGAAACGGAACTGCCAGTGGGTTTACAGTGAGAATTGCCATTCAGTGAACATTGCTCCTTACTGGGTTGGTGGGACGTGAATAATTCAGAATGTCCACACGAGTTGCCCTGGTCCTCTCTGGCACATACCAGTGTCGTCCCCACATGGCAGGGGGAGGGGAGGGAGAGGGAACGGATATCAGGCACCCCGCCACCCAGTTTCTCCCTTTCTGACTTACTCCAGGCTGTTTCACCTGGAATGTGAGAAGGGGAGGGAGGGAAAGAGTGTGGATGGGAGTGCGTGGACTTGCTGCTGGTGCTGGTGTAGGTGGGGGTGTCGGGAGATGTGGTGAGGGGTCCTGAGGGAGTCAGTCCACAGTGTTGTATTCATGCAGTATTATTAGTGTGTGTCGGGGAGCGGTGGCGAGCAGAATAGTGGAGAGAGAGAGAGAGAGAGAGGGAAGGCGCAGCAATGCGAGTGGTGGACCATGAGCCTTGTTCGGGTGTAGGTGCAATACTAGATATACAGTGAGTGTGGGGGAGCAGAGAGAACACGGTGACCCTTATCCTGACAGAGAAGGGAAGGTTATTGATGCTTGTCCTGTGTTGCTGGACATTTCTTTAGACCGCAGACACTGCACTGAGCTGGGTGGTGAGCTCCGATCATGCTCGGTGGGTCTGGTGGTGTGACCCCTCCCCAGGGAAGAGAATTGCCCTCCTCTCTACGAGCCTATCCACCAGGACCTCCATGCTCCTGTCGACAAAGCGTGGTAGAATTGCCCCTTCTCAGCTATGCTCGGGGTAAATTGTGCAGTGCAGCTGCACACTGAGAAAGCTCAACCGCATGCTCATTGGCCTTTTAAAGATGGACCCGGTGCCAGGGATCACGGAATATGCAGGGGTAACCGGACGATAGTGAGCACCTCCAGCCATGATGGGTGGGAGAATCTGGATTGTATTGAATGAGAGGGACACCATGGGGTGGGGTCGACAGTTAATGAGGTGAGTTCGATAACTTAGCACCAGGAAACTAGCTCAACCTCGTGCAGACAATCTCTTGGCAACATTTAATGAATACTGGCTCATGTTACAGGATGCCATTGAACTATCTTAATTTCAGCATTCTGAAACCTGGAAATACATCCTTCCATGACAATGTCTCTCAATCTCCACCTTTCTGTCTATACCCCAAACCCCTCCCATGTGGTGACACTTAAACTGATTCACGCGACATCATTCTGGCATGCGTTTCACATCCACAGCACCCCCTTGTCATGGCACAGTGGAGATATGGAGCTGTAAATGGATGGCAGCTGAACATCCTGTCACTTCCAGCATGGGCTGCAAGTTTCCCCGCGCTGGGCCGTGATCTAACACAATGTTACTGAGCAATTCACTGGGGTGGTGTACACAGTCCCAAATGCTGGGAGGATAACTGCTCCTGGTTTCCAGATCAATGCACTGGGGTGGTGTACACAGCTCTACATGCAGGGAGGGTAACTGCTCCAGGATTACAGATCAATGCATTGGAGTGGGGTACACTGTCTTACATGCTGGGAGGGTTACTGTTCCTGGTTTACAGATCAATGCACTGGGGTGGTATACACAGCTGTACACGCTGGGAGTGTAATTGCTCCCGGTTTAAAGATCGGGTTTATAGATCAATGCACTGCTGTGGACTGTGTAGCTCACCGTGCTGGACAGATATCCATTCCGGGTTTGTCGACCAATGTACTGCTGTGGTCTGTACAGCCCCCGGTGATAGACAGATATCTAGTCCGGGTTTATAGATCAATGCACTGCTGTGGTCTGCACAGCTCCCCGTCCTGGACAGATATCTAGTCCGGGTTTATAGAACAATGCACTGCTGTGGTCTGCACAACTCCCCGTGCTGGACAGATATCTAGTCCGGGTTTATAGAACAATGCACTGCTGTGGTCTGCACAACTCCCCGTGCTGGACAAATATCCATTCCGGGTTTATAGATCAATGCATTGCTGTGGTACGCACTGCTCCCAGTGATGGACAGATATCTAATCCGGGTTTATAGATCAATGTTCTGCTGTTTTCTGAATAGCTCTCTGTGCTGTACAGATATCTAGCCTACGATTATATATCAATGCACTGCTGTAGACTGCATAGATTCAGAAGCTGGACAGATATCAAGTCCAGGTTTATAGATCAATGCACTGCTGTGGTCTGCATAATTCTGCATGCTGGACAGATATCTAGTTCCAGTTTATAGATCAATGAATTGCTGTTTTCTGCATAGCACCCCGTGCTGGACAGATGTCGAATACGAGTTTATAGATCACTCCACTTCTGTGGTTTGCACAGCTCCCAGTGCTGGACATATATCTAGTCCGGGTTCATTGACCAATGCACTGCTGTGATCTGCATAGTCCACCGTGCTGGACAGATATCTGGTCCGGGTTTTTCGATAAATGCAAAGCTCTGGTCTGCACAGCTCCACCTGCTGGATAAATAAATATTCTAGGTTTATCGATCAATGAACTGCTGTGTTCAGCATCACTCCCGGTGCTGGACAGATATGCAATATGGGTTTATAGATCACTTCACTGCTGTGGTTTGCATAGCTCCCCGTGCTGGACAGATATCTAATCCGGTTTTATAGATCAATGCACTGCTGTGGTCTGCAAAGTTCCCCGTGCTGGACAGATATCTAGTCTGGGTTTATAGATCAATGCACTGCTGTTATCTTCATAGCTCCCGGTGCTGGACAGATAGCTAGTCTGGGTTCATAGATAAATGCACTGCTGTGTTCTGCATAGCTCTCTGTGCTGGACAGATATCTTGCGCAGCAGGTCAGGCAGCATCCAAGGAGCAGGCGAATCGACGTTTCAGGCATGAGTCCCTCCACAGCAATGAGGAAAGTGTGTCCAGCAGGCTAAGATAAAAGGTAGGGAGGAGGGTCTTGGGGGTGGGGTGTTGGAAATGTGATAGGTGGAAGGAGGGTAAGGTGAGGGTGATAAGCCGGATTGGGTGTGGGGGCGGAGAGGTCAGGAAGACGACTGCAGATTAGGAAGGTGGTGCTGAGTTCGAGGGTTGGGACTGAGACAAGGTGGGGGGAGGGGAAATGAGGAAACTGGAGAAATCTGAGTTCATCCCTTGTGGTTGGAGGATTCCTTGGCGGAAGATGAGGTGCTCTTACTCCAACCGTCGTGTTGCTATGGTCTAGCGATGGAGGAGTCAAAGGACCTGCATGCCCTTGGTGGAGTGGGAGGAGGAGTTGAAGTTTTGAGCCACGGAGTGGTTGGGTTGTTTGGTCTGGGTGAACCAGAAGTGTTCTCTGAAACATTCCGCAAGTAGGCGGCCTGTCTCCCCAACATAGAGGAGGCCACATCGGGTGCAGCGGATGCAGAAAATGATGTGTGTTGAGGTGCAGGAGAATTTGTTTCGGATATGCAAGGATCCCTTGGGGCCTTGGAGGGAAGTAAGGAGGGAGGTGTAGGCGCAAGTTTTGCATTTCTTTCGGTTGCAGGGGAAGGTGCCGGGAGTGGAGGTTGGGTTGGTGGGGGATGTGGACCTGATGAGGAAGTCACGGAGGGAGTGGTCTTGTCGAAATGCTGATAGGAGAGGGGTGTCCAGCAGGCTAAGATAAAAGCTAGGGAGGAGGGTGTTGGGGAGCCGCATTGGAAATGCGATCGGTGGAAAGAGGTTAAGGTGAGGAATGATAGGCCGGAGTCGAGGTGAGGGCGGAGAGGTCAGGAAGAAGATTGCAGGTTAGGAAAGTGGTGCTGAGTTCGAGGGTTGGGACTGAGACAAGGTGGTGGGAGGGGAAATGAGGAAACTGGAGAAATCTGAGTTCATTCCTTCTTGTTGGAGGGTGCCTAGGCGGAAGATGAGGTGCTCTTCCTCCAGCCGTCGTGTTGCTATGGTCTGGCGAGGGAGGAGTCAAAGGATCTGCATGCCCTTGATGGAGTGGGAGGGGGAGTTGAAGTGTTGAGCCACGGAGTGATTGGATTGGTTGGTCCGGGTTTCCCAGAGGTGTTCTCTGAAATGTTCCAGAATAGGCGGCTGTCTCCCCAACATAGAGGAGGCCACATCGGGTGCAGCAGATGCAGTAAATGATGTGTGTGGAGGTGCAGGTGAATTTGTGGCGGATATGGAAGGATCCCTTGGGGCCTTGGAGGGAAGTAAGGAGGGAGGTGTGGGCGCAAGTTTTGCATTTCTTGCAGTTGCAGGGGAAGGTGCTGGGAGTGGCGGTTTGCTTGGTGCGGGTTTTTTGGACACCTTTTACTCATTGCTGCAGAAGTGTTCATGCCTGAAACGTCGATTCTCCTTCTCCTTGGATGCTGCCTTGCCTGCTGTGTTTTTCCAGCAACACATGTTCAGATCTGATCTCCAACATCTGCAGTCCTCACTTTCCCCTGGACAGATATCTATTCCGGGTTTATGGATCAATTAAATACTGTGTTCTGCATAGCTCCCCGTGCTGGGCAGGTATCTAATCCGGGTTTATGGATCAATGCACTGCTGTGGTCTGCACAGTTCCCCGTGCTGGACAGATATCTCGTCAGGGTTTATATGTCAATGCACTGTTGTGATCTGCATTGCTCTTGGTGCTGTATAGAAATCTACTCCGGGTTGAGAGATGACTGCACTGCAGGACACATATCTAATCCCGGTTTATAGATGAATGCACTGCTGTGTTCTGCATAGTTCCCCGTGCTGGACCGATAACTAGTCCGAGTTTATTGATCAATTCCTTTCTGTGATCTGCAAAGCTCCCGGTTGCTGGACAGATATCTAATTCGGTTTGATAGATGAAAACACTGCTGTGTTCTGCTCAGCTCCACGTGCTGGACAAATATCTAGCCTGTGTTATGAGATCAATGCATTGCTGTGGTCTGCAAACCTGCCCATACAGATCAGATGTCTAGTCTGAGTTTATAGATCAATGCCCTGTTGTGGTCTGCATAGTTCCCGCTGCTGACCAGCTGTCTAACCCGGGTTTATAGTTCAATGCGCTGCTGTGGTCTGCATAGCTCCCGGTGCTGGACAGATATCCAATCTGGGTTTATACATCAATGCACTGCCTCGTTCTGTACAGTTCCCGGTGTGGGACTGTTATCTCGTCCGGATTTATAGATGAGTGCACTGCTGTGGTCTGCATAGCTCCCGGTGCTGGATAGGTAACTCGTCCGGGTTTACAGATCGATGCACTGCTGTATTCTGCATTCTTACCTTTGCTGATAAAATATCTAATCCGGGTTTTTGGTCAATGCAATGCTGCGGTCCTCACAGCTCCCTTTGCTGGACAGATATCTCGTCTGGATTAATAGATTAATGCTCTGCTGCAATCTGCACTACCCCCGGTGCTGGATCGATTTCTATTACTGGTTAATTGATCATAGCACTGATATCTAGTCTGGTTTAATAGATCAATGCCCTGCTTTGTTAAGCATAGTACCCCGTGCTGGGCAGATATCTAGTCCGGATTTGGAGATCAATGAACTGTGATGTCCTGCAAAACTCCCTGTGCTGGACACATATCTAAAGCGAGTTTTTATGTCAATGCACTGCTGTGGTCTACACAGCTCCCCGTGCTGGACGGATATCTAATCTGGTTTTATAGATCAATTCACTGCTGTGGTCTACACAGCTCCCCGTGCTGGACGGATATCTAGTCTGGGTTAATAGATCAATGCTCCGCTGTGGTCTGCACAGCTCCCCGTGCTGGACGGATATCTAGTCTGGGTTAATAGATCAATGCTTTGCTTTGGTCTCCATAGCTCGCACTGCTGGGCAGGTATCTAATCATGGTTTATACATCAATGCACTGCTGCAGTCTGCACAGCTCTCCATGCTAGACCGATATCTCGTCCGGATTTATAGATCAATGCACTGCTGTGGCATGCATAGCTCCGCGTGTTGGCCAGATATCAAGTTAGGCATGATAAACCATGCCCTGCTGTGTTCTGCAGAGCTCCCAGTGCTGGACTGATATCTAATCCGTGTTTATAGAACAATGCACTGCTGCTGTTTGCACAGCTCCCGGTGCTTGACAGATATTGAGCGTAGGTCTATAGATCAATGCACTGCTGCGATCTGCACAGCTCCTGGTTCAGGAGAGATTTCTATTCCGGATTTATAGATCAATGAACCCCTGTGTTCTGCATGCTGCCGGTGCTGGACAGATATCTAACCCGGGTTTATAGATCAGTGCACTGCTGTGGTCTGCACACCTGTCCGTGCTGGACAGATATCTAGCCTGAGTTTATTGAGCAATGCACTGCTGTGGTCTGCACAGCTTCCCGTGCTTGACGGATATCTAGTCCGGGTTTATAGATCAATGCATTGCTGTGGTCTGCATAGCTCCACGTGCTGGCCAGATATCACGTCTGGCATGATAAATCAATGCACTGCTGTGTTTTGCATAGCTCCCGGTGCTGGACTGATATCGAATGCGAGTTCATATATTAATGCACTGCTGCCGTTTGCACAGCTCTCCGTGCTGGACAGATATCTAGCGTGGGTTAATAGATCAATGCAATGCATTAATCTGCACAACTGCCGGTGCTGGACAGATATCTCGCCCAGGTTTATAGGTCAATGCACTACTGTGGTCGGCATTATACCCGTTGCTGGACAGATATCTAGTCCATGTTTATAGATCAATGAACTGCTGTGATCTCCACAGCACCACTTGCTGGACAGATATCTTATTCGTGCTTATACTTCAATGTACTGCTGTGGTCTGCACAATTCCCCGTGCTGGACAAATATCTAATCTGGGTTTATGGATCAACGCACTGCTGTGGTCTGGACAGCGCTTCCTGCTGGCCAGATATCTCGATCTGGTTTCTGGATCAATGGACTGCTGTGGTCGGCAGAGCTCCCGGTGCTGGACAGTTATCTAATCCGGGTTTGTAGATCAATGTACTGCTGTGGTCTGCTTAGCTCTCCGTGATGGACAGATAATAAATCCAAATTTATATATCAATGCACTGCTGTGATCCATACAGCTCCCCGTGCTGGACAGATATCTAATCCGGTTTGATAGACCAATGCACTGCTGTGGTCTGCACAGCTCCTATACAGAACAAATATCTATTCCGTATTTATAGATCAATGCACTGCTGTAATCTGCACAGCTCCCGGTGCTGAACAGATTTCTAATTTGGCTTGATGCATCAATGCACTGCGGCGGTCTGTACAGTTCCTGGTGTGGACAGATATCTCGTCTGGGTTTATAGATCAATTCACTGCTGTGTTCTGCGTAGCACCCCGTGCTGGGCAGATATCTAGTCCGGGATTATAGATCAATGCACTGCTATGTTCTGCATAGCTCCCCGTGCTGGGCAGATATCTAGTCCGGGATTATAGATCAATGCACTGCTGTGTTCTGCATAGCTCCCCGTGCTGGACAGATATCGAATCTTGTTAAACACATCCATGCACTGCTGTGGTCTGCACTGTCCCTGGTGCCTGACTGATAGATGGGTTTATAGATCAATGCACTTCTGTGGTTGGAATAGCTCGTGGTGCTGGACAGATATCTAATCCAGGTTTATACATCAATGCCCTGCTGTGGTCAGCACAGTTCACATTGCCGGACAGATGTCTAGTCTGTGTATATTGATCATTGCACTGCTGTGCACTGCATAGCTCCCGGTGCTGGACAGATACCTAATCCAGGTTTATAGATCATGCACTGCTGTGGTCTGCATAGCTCCGGGTGCTGGGGAGATGTCTAAACCGTGTTTGTACATCAATGCACTGCTGTATTCTGCATAGCTCCCCATGCTGGACAGATATCTAGTCTGGGTTTATACATCAGTGCACTGCTTTGGTCTGAATAGCCCTCCAGTGCTGGACAGAAATCTAATCTGTGTTTTTCGATCAATTCACTGCTGTGGTCTGCACAGCTCCCGGTGCTCGACAAATATCTAATCCGGGTTTATAGATCAATGCACCCCTGTGTTCTGCATAGCTCCCCGTGCTGGACAGATATCTAGTCCGGGAATTGATGAATGCACTGCTGTGGTCTGCATAGCTCCCCGTGCTGGCCACATATCAAGTCTGGGTTTATAAATAAATGAACTGCTGTGATCTGCACAGTTTCCGGTGCTGGACAGATATCTAGTCCGCGTTTATAGATCAATAAACTGCTGTATTCTGCATAGCTCCCTCTGCTGGACAAATATCTCATTTCGGGTTCATCGATCAATGCACTTCTGTCTCCGGCGTAGTTCCCTGTGTGGGACAGATATCTCGTCCGGGATTACAGATCATGCACTGCTGCCGTCTTCATCGCTCCCGCTGCTGGACAGATATCTAACCCGGGTTTATGGATCAATGTACTGCGGTATTCTGCATAGCTCACGGTGCTCGACAAAAAACTCGTCCTGGTTTACATATCAATACACTTCTGTGTTCTGCATAGCTCCACATGCTGGATAGATATCTACTCCGGCTTGATAGATCATTGAACTGCTGTGATCTGCACAGTTCCCGGTGCTGGACAGATATCTTGTCAGGGTTTATCGATCAACGCTCTGCTGTGATCTGAACAGCTCCCCGAGCTGGACAAGTATCTCATCCGTGTTTATAGATCAATGCTCTGCTATGGTCTGCACCTCTCCCTGTGCTGGACAGATATCTAGTCCGGGTTAATACATCAATGCACTGCTGTGGTCAGCACATCTCCCCGTGCTGGACAGATATCTAGTCCGGGGTTATAGATCAGTGCCCTGCTGTGGTCTGCATAGCTCCTGTTGTTGGACAGGTATGTAATTCCGGTTTATAGATCAATGCACTCCTGTCCTCTGCATAGCTCCCCGGTTGGGCGGATATCTAGTCCGGGTTTACGTATCAATTCACTGCTGTTGTCTGTATAGCTTCCGGTGCTTGACACATACCTAGTCCTGGTTTGTAGATCAATGCAATTCTGTGGTCTGCATATCTCCAATGCTGGACAGGTATCTAGTCCGGGATTATAGATCAATGCACTGCTGTGTTCTGTATAGCTCCCCGTGCTGGACAGATATCTAATCTGGTTTTATAGATCAATTCACTGCTGTGATCTGCACAGCTCTCGGTGCTGGAAAGATATCTCTTCCAGGTTTATAGATCAATGAACTGCTGTGATCTGCACAGTTCCCGGTGCTGGAAAAATATCACATCCGTGTTTATAGATCAATGCACAGCTGCGGTCTGCACATCTTCCTGCGCTGGACTGATATCTAGTCTGGGTTTATAGATCAATGCACTGCTGTGTTCTGCATAGCTCCCCGTGCTGGACAGATATCCAGTCCGGGTTTATAGATCAGTGCACTGCTGTTTTCTGCATAGATCCCCGTGCTGGATGGATATCTAGTCCGGGTTTGTATATCCATACACTGCTGTGATCTGTATACCTTGCGGTGCTGGAAAGATATCCAGTGCGGGTTTATAGATCAGTACACTGCTGTTTTCTGCATAGATCCCTGTGCTGGGTGGATATCTAGTCCGGGTTTATAGATCAATGAGCTGCTGCGGTCTGCGCATCTCCACCTGCTGGACAGACATCGAGTCTGGATTTGGAGATTAATGCACTGCTGTGATCTGCACAGCTCCCGGTTATGGATAGATATCTCGCCCGATTTTATAGATCAATGCACTGCTGTGATGTGCACAGATCCCGGTTCTGGACAGATGTCTAGTCCGACTTCATAAATCAGTACACGGGTGTTGTCTGCTCTGCTTCCCCTGCTGAATACTTGCTGGAGGAACATAGCAATCCAGGCAGCATCTGGAGGTGTAGAAGTTCACGTTTCTGGTTTAGCCCTCCTTCAGAACTTTTGCAGAAGTGTTACATCTGAACCGACGTTTTCTCCATCTCCTTTTCCACATCTCCATCTTCACGTTGGTGAAGTGGATATGTGGGAAAGATGATGGACAGGTCAAGCAGTTTCGCGGAACGTTCCGTCCCCAACATTCTATAACTGACATTCCCCGGAACGTCCTGTCCCTGACATTCTATAAGTGACATTCCCCGGAACATTCTGTCCCTGCCATTGTGAACGGTCGGACGTCAGTGAATTGAACAAACGATAAGATCCCGAAGGAAGAAATACCTTTCCAAGGAGAAGGAGACTCTGTTCCGAAGGCCCCTGAGGCAGTTAAAGGAGTGAATACGTTTTCCCTGCGTTTACATTTCTTCATGACACAGGATCGACCACAATTTACACCGAAATACAGGAATTTCCAAACTTCGTTTGTCTTCAGGAAACTGGGAGACAATCCTTCAGGACAGCAACGTTTCCACCCTCCGTATTAGAAACTGGGAAGCAGTGACCTGTGTCTGTTCTCGAGTGTTCGAGTGTATGTGAATGTTCCGAAACCATCTGTCCTTATGGTTGTACCTTTGTGTGTTTGAAGAGGGAGGGTTTCTTGTGGTTTATGTCACACTTTTTCAGTAAGTCAGAACTTCACATTTGTTATTCCAGCTCCAATTATTTTAATAAGTCCCTGAATACAAGAACATATTTGAAAATCTCACTGGGTCCTCGAACAAACTGGTACCTTTGCCTCCAGGCTGATGACTAAGGTGTTTGTTTACCTTCCTCACAGTTAACGTAGTGACCATCTACGTCCTGCTTTATAAAGATTGTGGATTGTCTCCATGTGTCAGACGTTACCTGGGGGCCATGGCAGCGGCGGATCTCCTGGTCATTATCCTCGACCTGATACTGAGACACATTCCCATTGTTTATGATGAACAGTTTTATTTCCTGAAGGACTCCGTCCCCTTGTGTAATATTCACGCCCTCCTGCTTTATGCAGCCACTGACTGCTCTGTCTGGTTCACCGTCACTTTCACCTTTGATCGGTTTGTGGCCATTTGTTGCCAGAAGCTGAAAAGCAAATATTGCAGTGAGAAAACGGCGGCTGTGGCTCTGGGAGCAGTGACTGTGCTGAGCTGTTTAAAGAACATTTTCTGGTATTTTATGCTCACGGCTCGGTATTGGATGATGAACGAGCCTTGGTTTTGTGATGTAACAGACGCTGTTCTATCCTCCAGTGTCTGGGTCACAATCGAGTTCCTCCACCACATTCTAACCCCGTGTGTCCCATTTCTCCTGATTCTGCTGCTCAATGTTCTCACCGTCAGACACATTTTAGTGACCAGCAGAGCCCGCAGGAGACTCCGCGCTCACAATAATGGGGACGCTCAGTCTGACGCAGAAATGAGAAACCGAAAAAAATCCATCATTTTACTTTTTGTGATCTCGGCCAATTTCATCCTGTTATGGTCAATGTTAATGCTGTATTCTATATGGTACCGGATGTTGTATATTGGGTATCAGTCTGTGTTTCTCCATGACTTTGTGCAGGAATTGGGCTTCATGCTGCAGCTCCTCAGTTGCTGCACAAACACCGTGATTTATGCCGTGACCCAGACTAAGTTCAGGCAGCAGTTGATGAATGTGCTGAAATATTCCTTTACCTAAATACATCAATCAATCAATTTCCCTCATTAACCAATGCATTCGGGATTTTCTCACTTCAGTTCAGTGTTTCAGCGATGGAGTAGCCTGTAGCTATGGTAACAGACTGAGGGTAGCGCTGGTTTTTCCCTCCTTATCCAACTGGTGTGTTACAGGGAAACATTTCAATGTTCCTCACAACTCAGTGGCCAGTGAAAAAAGGCACCATCCCACTGACTGTATCCATCACTTCCATTTGTAAACAATAAAAATGTTTATTAAAGTTTGCCGAACAGCAGAGTGACCGATGTTGTTGTGTGTCTTTGTGTTGGAGAGAGACAGGCCAAGGCCCAGGTCCTGGGCCTCAGGGAAGGGAAGGGGACCGGGCCCTGAGCTCAGGAGCTGGGTTTAAGTCGCTCTGCCCCCCACTCCAACCTGGCCTCCCCAGTTCCTCTCCGCCACTCTTTCTCCTCAAATCTATTCCCCTCCCTCTCCCACACACCGCCAAACCAGGTTCTCCACCTGCCTCCACTCTTTACTCTCCCCATCCTCCTTTCTCTCTCATCGTCGTGTCTGTCTCCCTCCCACAATTACAACTCTACCCCAGTTTCTCTTCCTCCCACATCTCACCCCCACCCCCCACATGCAGGCTCACCCCCAAATCCCCCCAAACTCTGGGTCAGACGGAGAGGAAAGGACCAGGGAGACAGAGTGTGTCAGAGAGGGAGGGATAAAGGGACAGGACGGAGAGACATTCAGTCAAAGACAAACAGAGGGAGGTGGGTAGAGAGAGAAACTGAGGGAGGGTGGTCGAGAGTGAGAGAAAGTGGAGAGAGAGTGAAGGAGCAGGTAAAGGGAGAAGGGGAGCGAGAGAGAGATGTGGGTGGAGAGAGGTGTGAGAGAGTGGAGTGGGCGAGAGAAAGAGGGAGACTGAGAGAGGGACTAGGGAGGGGGCAAGAGAGATAAAGAGACAGATAGGGAGGGGCGAGGAGAGAAAGAAAGGGACAAGATAGATCGGGAGGAGAGACAGAGAGAAAAGGAGAGAGGGCAGAGAGAGAGAATGAGGGGGCAAGTGAGCGAGGAGGCGAGAGAGAGAGACAGCGGATGAGAGATGGGGTCAAGAGAAAGCGAGATGGTTAGAGAGAGAGGGATGGGAAGAGAGAGAGCATTGAGAGAGAGAGGGAGGTGAGCGAGAGAGCACAGAGAGCGAGATCGAGAGAGAGAGATGGTGAGAGAGAGGAAGGGCACAAGAGAGAGAGTAGTGTGTGAGGGGGGAGTCGAAAGGAAGGTGGACAGAGAGGGTGAGAGCGAGAGCGAGCGAGAGGGAGCAAGAGAGGGAGAGACAGAAAAAGAGGGAGAGTGACAGAACGGGAGGGAGGGTGGGAGAAAAAGGGCGAGAAGCAGAGAAGTGGGGAGCGCGGACGCGGGAGATAGAGATGGTGTTAGAGGAGAGAGCTAAGATGGAGGTCGCGAGAGTGGGTAGAGAAAGGGGGGTGAGAGAGAGGGAGGGCGAGAGAGTGGAGGGCGAGAAAGGGGAGGGTGAAAGAGAGACGAAGGAGAGAGAAGGGAGGGCGAGAGAGATCAGAGGGCTAGAGAGAGGGGAAGGCCAGTGAGAGGTGATGGCGAGGGAAGGAAGAGAGAGATGGGAGGGTGAGAGAGGGGAGGGCTAGAGTGGGGAGAGAGAGAGGCAGACGAGAGAGAGGGGAACGTGAGAGAGAGGGGACAACTATTGGGGGAGGGCGAGAGCGGGGGAGAGAGAGGAGGGCGCGAGAGAGGGGAGGTTGAGAGACAGGGGAGCGCGAGAGAGAGGGGAGGACTAGGGGGGAGGGGGAGAGAATGGGAGAGAGAGAGATGGGAAGGGAGGCGAGGGTAGGGCAAGAGAGGAGAGGCCGAGAGAGATGGTAGGGAGAGAGATGGGAGGGCGAGAGAGGGTATGGCGAGAGAGTGGGAGGCGAGAGAGAGGGAGGCGAGAGAGAGGGGAGTGCGAGAGGGAGGGAAGGGCGAGACAGGGGAGGTGGATAGAGAGGGGAGGGCAAGAGAGTGGGAGGGCGAGAGAGGGGTTGGAGGAGAGTGGGGGAGGGCGAGAGAGAGGGGAGGGCGAGACAGGGGAGGAGAGAGAGTTGGAGGCGGAGAGAGAGCGTAAGGGAGAGAGAGGGGAGAGCGAGAGAGAGAGAGGGAGAGAGAGGGGGAGGATGAGAGATGGGAGCGCGAGTGAATGGAGAGCGAGAGAGAGGAGGGCGTGAGAGGGGAGGGCGAGAGAGATGGGAGAGGGAGAGAGGTGAGGGCGAGAGAGGGGAGGGTTAGAGAGGGAATGGCGAGATTGGGGAGGCCGCAAGAGGGGTGGGCAAGATAGGGGAGGGCGAGAGGGGGGAGGGCGAGAGAGAGGAGGGCGAGAGAGAGGAGAGTGGAGAGAACGGAGGTGGGTGAGAGGGGAGAATGAGAGAGGGGAGGGAGAGAGAGGCGAGGTAGAGAGACGGGAGGGATAGAAAGGGGTTTGCAGGAGAGAGGGGAGGGTGAGAGAGGGGGGAGGGCAAGAGAAGGGAGCGAGAGAGAGGGGAGAGAGCAAGAGGGGATGGAGAGAGAAATGGAGAATGGGGACGAGAGAGAGGGGACGAGACAGAGTGGACGAGAGAGAGGGTGCAGAGACAGGGTGTGGAGAGAGAGAGGGTGGAGAGATAGGCGGAGAGGCAGGATAGAGAGGAGGGGAGAGAGAGGGGACGAGAGAGAGGTGACGGGAAAGAGTGTGTGGAGAGAGGGAGGGACAGCGAAAGGGGGCAGAGAGAGGCGAAAATAGAGGGGGATAGAGGGGGGAAGAATGTGGGGTAGAGAGAGGGGGAGAGAGATGGAGGGCAGAGAGAGAGGGGGGTCAGATAAAGGGGGTGGGAGAGGAGACGAGAGAGATTGGACGAGAAACGTGTGGAGAGAGAGGAGAGAGACAGAGGTGAGAGACAGAGGCGAGAGAGAGGGGAGAGACAGAGAGAGGGAGAGAAAGACGAGAGGGGGGAGGAAGAGGGGATGAGAGAAATGGGATGAGAGAGAGAGTGGCAAGAGAGGTGGAGAGAGAGAGGGGGAGGGAAGGGGAGAGAGGGGGGAGAGAGGGAGTCAGGGAGAGGGGAGTCAGAGCAAGGGGGTGAGAGAGAGGGGAGAAAAAGGGGAGACTGAGGGGACGAGATAGTGGGGCGAGACAGAGGGGGACAGAGAGACGGGGACAGAGAGAGGGGAACAGAGAGAAGACGAGAAAGAGAGGGGGAGAGGGGGCAGAGAGAGAGGTGGGGGAGAGTGGGGGAGACAGAGAGGTGGGAGAGAGGGCGTTGAGAGAGATGGGGAGAGCGGAGGCAGGGGAGAGAGAGGGGTATGGAGATGGGGATAGAGAGGGGGAGAGAGAGGGGAGAGAGAGTGGATGAGGGAGGGTACGAGAGAGAGAGGACCCGACAGAGGTTGGAGAGAGAGGGTGAAGTGAGAGGGTTGGAGAGAGGGAACGAGAGATTGGACAGAGAGGGGGAGAGAGAGAAGGGCAGGGAGAGAGGGGAGCGAGGGGGAAGAGGGGAGGGGAAGGGGACGAGAGAGAGGTGACGAGAAGGAGGTGACGGGAGAGAGAGTTTGGAAAGAGAGGGGGACAGAGAAAGTGGGCAGAGAGAGGGGAAGATAAAGCGGGGGAGAAAGAGAGGGGGAGAGAGGGAGAGAGAGGGGGAGAGAGCGGGGGGAGTGAGAGGAGAGAGAGAGGAGAGAGAGATGTGTACTGACAGACGGCGAGAGGAGGGGCTACACAGAGCGGGCAGAATGAGGAATAGAGAGAGGGGAACAGAGAGGAGGGAGAGTGAGGGGGAGAGATGGGGAGAGCGAGGTGGGGGTAGAGGGGGAGAGAGAGATGGGGAGAGGGAGGGGGAGAGAAAGGAGCGGAGCAAGAGGGGGAGAGAGAGATTGGAGAGAGACGGGGGCAGACCAAGGGGGGTGCGAAAGAGGGGAGTGAGAGGGGGAAGAGAGAGAGAGGAGATGAGAGAGAGCGGGGACGAGAGAGAGGTGACTGGAGCGAGCGGGGGATAGAGAAAGGGGGCAGAGAGAGGGGAAGAGAGAGGGGGAGAAAGAGAGGGAGAGAGAGAGAAAGAAAGAGAGAGAGAGAGAAAGGGAGAGAGAGGGGTCAGTGAGGGGGAGGGAGGGGGGACGAGAGAGATTAGACGATAGACGTGTAGAGAGAGAGGAGAAATGAGAGGCGAGAGAGAGGGGAGGGAGAGATAGGAAAGAGAAAGAGGAGAGAGAGGACGAGAGAGAGGGGGAGAGGGGGCACAGAGAGAAGGGAGAGAGAGGTGGGAGAGAGTGGGGGAGAGAGCAGGGAGAGAGTGCATGGAGAGAGATGGGGAGAGAGGGGGAATCGGGAGAGAAAGGAGGATAGAGAGGGGGAGAGAGACAGAGAGGGGGAGAGAGAGGGGGAGATAGAGAATGGAGAGACGGGAGCAGACCAAGTGGTGGTGGGGGGCGAAAGGGGGAAGTGAAAAGGGGAAGAGAGAGAGGTGACTGGAGCGAGAGGGGGACAGAGAATGGGCGCAGAGAGTGGAGAAGAGAGAGGGGGAAAAGAGAGGGAGAGAGAGAGGGAGAGAGAGTGGGAGAGAGAGGGGGACAGTGAGAGTGGGAGGGAGAGGTGACGAGTGAGATTGGACTAGAGACGTGTAGAGAGAGAGGAGAGAGAGAGGCGAGAGAGGGGAGGGAGAGAGGGGAACAGAGAGATGGCGTGAGAGAGGGGAAGAGAGGGGGGAGGGGGGCACAGAGAGGGGGGAGAGAGAGGTGGGAGAGAGTGGGGGAGAGAGAGCACGGAGAGAATGTATGGAGCGAGATGGGGAGAGAGGGGGGAATCGGGAGAGAGAGGAGGATGTAGAGGGGGAGAGAGACAGAGCGGGGAGATAGAGAGGGAATGAGAGAGGGTAGGAGAGAGAGGGGACACGAGAGAGGTGGAGAGAGAGGGTGGAGAGAGAGGGGGTGTAGAGACGGGGCGGGAGAGTGGACAGAGAGGGTGGTAGACAGAAGTGGGGAGAGGGGGGAGAGAGAGAGATTGGGAGAGAGAAGGAGAGAGAGAGGGAGAGAGAGGGGAAGAGAGATTGAGGGAGAGAGAGGGGGAAGAGAGAGGGGTGAGAGAGGGGGGAGACAGACGGTGAGAGCATGGGGGGTAGAGAGGGGGACAGAGAGGTTGACAGTGAGAGGGGGACAGAGAGAGGGGACAAGAGAGTGTGGACAAGAGAGAGAGGGTGGAAAGAGAGGATGGAGAGCGATGGAGGAGAGATAGATGGAGAGAGAGAGGGAGAAAGGGGGAGAGACAGAGGAGGCCAGAGAGCAGAGAGAGGGGCGAGAGAGAGGAGATGAGAGAGAGAGGGAGAGAGAGAGGGAGAGACAGAGTGGACGAGACAGAGGTGACGGGAGAGAGAGGGTGGAGAGACAGGGGGACAGAGAAAGGGGGCAGAGAGAGGGGAAGATAGAGGGGGGAGAGAGTGAGAGAGAGAGGGGAGAAAGAAAGGGGGAGAGAGTGGGGGAGAGAGAGGGGGAGAGAGTGATGGGAGAGAGAGTGGGGGACAGAGAGTTGGGGAGGGAGAGGGGACGAGAGAGATTGAACGAGAGAGCTGTGGAGAGAGCGAGGCGAGGGAGAGAGAGGGGAGAGAGAGAGAGGGGGACAGAGAGAGGGAGAGAAAGACGAGAGAGGAGAGAGTGAGAGGCGAGAGAGAGAGGGGAGAGAGAGAGCGTTACAGAGAAAGGGAGAGAAAGACGAGAGAGGGGGGAGTGGAGACGAGAGAGATGGAACGAGAGAGAGAGGGTAGAGAGAGATAGGTTGGAGAGAGGGGGAGGGAGAGAGAGGGGGAGAGAGAGGAGAGAGATGGGGAGAGAGGCGGGACAGAGGGAGGGGAGACAGTTCGAAAAGGAGAGAAGGGGAGAGAGAGGGAGACACTGAGGAGACGAGACAGAGTGGTGAAACAGGGGGACAGTGAGAGGGGGACATAGAGGGGAACAGAGAGAGAGGGAGAGAGAGAATGGTGAGACGGGGACAGAGAGTGCGGCAGACAGAGGAGGAGAGAGTTGGGGAGGTAGAAGATGGAGAGAGAGGGTGGAAAGTGACGGGGAGAGAGGGGCGAGAGGGGGAGAGAGGGGATCGAGCGTTGGAGAGAGAGGGATGAGAGAGGGATGAGAGAGTGGGGACGAGAGAGAAGGTGGAGTGGGAGAGGATATAGAAAGAGGTGGTGGAGAGAGAGGAAGAGTGTACAGAGAGGGGGAGAGAGAGAGAGAAAGAAGGGGAGAGAGGAGTAGAGATGGGGAGAGAGACGGGGAGAGGGGAGAGAGAGAGTTGTGAGAGAGCGGGTAACAGAGAATGAGGGAGAGCGATGGAGAGAGAGAGGGGGGAGAGACAGGTGGAGGGGGGACAGAGTGATGGGGAGAGAGAGGGAACGACAGAGTGGGGACAAGAGATGGGACGAGAGAGCGGACACGAGAGACAGGGTGGAGATAGAGAGGCTGGAGACAGAGTGTGGAGAGTGATAGGGTGGAGAGACAGATGGTGGAGAGATAGAGAGAGGGGAAGAGAGAGGAGTCAAGAGAGGGGAGAGAGAGTGGGGCGAGAGAGAAGGTAGAGAGAGAAGGGACGAGAGAGAGGAGATAAGAGAGGAGAGCGAGGGGAGGGGGACACAGAGAGGGGAGACAGAGCGAAGCGGAGAGAGAGGGGCAAGAGACGAGGAGAGAGAGGTGAAGAGAGGGGGGACAGAGTGAGCGGGAGAGGGAGGGGACGAGAGAGTGGGGACGAGAGAGGGGATGAGAGAGAGTGGACAAGAGAGAAAGTGTGGAGACAGAGACAGTGGAGAGTGATAGGGTGGAGAGACAGAGGGTGGAGAGAGAGAGAGAGACAGAAGAGAGATAGGAGGGGACAGAGGAGAGAGAGTGGTGCAAGCGAGAGGGTGGAGAGAGGGGGACGAGAGAGACGGGACGGGAGAGGGAGAGAGCGAGAAGGGGAGAGAGAGGGGGACAGAGACGGGGGAGAGAGAGGGAACGAGTGAGAGGGGACGAGAGAGAGAGGGTGGAGATAGAGAGGGTAGAGAGAGGGGGGCATGAGAGAGGGGAGCAGAGCAAGTGGGGTCGAGAGAGGGGAGAGAGAGGCGAAAGAGAGGGAGAGGGAGAGAGAGGGACGAGAGAGTGGGGGGAGATAGGGTAGAGAGAGGTTGGACCAGAGAGAGAGGCGATGAGAGAGAGGGGACGAGAGCGAGGGGAGAGAGAGAGGGGGTCAGTGAGAGGGGGAGAAAGAGGGGGAGAGAGAGGGGAGAGAGAGGGGATAAGTGAGAGGGGAGAGAGAGAGATGGACAGAGAGGGGGCAGAGAGCGATGGGGCCAGAGAGAGGGGGACAGATAGAGGGAGAGAGAGGGGACCATAGAGAGGGGAAGAGAGAGAAGGGAGTGAGAGGAGGATAGAGGGGGCGAGAGATTGGGACGAGAGAGGGGGAGAGAGAATGGACCGAGAGAGAGGCTGGACAGAGAAGGGACGAGAGAGGGGGAGAGAGAGAGTGTGAAGAGGGATGGGCGTGAGAGAGGGGAGCAGTGCAAGGGAGAGAGAGGGGGAAAAGAAAGTGGAAGAGAGAGGGGACGAGTGAGAGTAGACGAGGGAGAGAGGTGGAGAGAAGGGGGCGAGAGAGGGGATGAGTGAGAAGGGAGAGAGAGAGGTGGACAGAGAGTATGAGAGAGAGAGAGGGCCAGAGAGAGGGGACAAGTTAGAGCGGACGACAGTGAGGGGACGAGAGAGAGAGGGTGGAGAGAGAGAGGGTGGAGAGAGAGTGGGAGAGAGAGGGGATTAGAGACCGGACGAGAGAGGTTGGGAGAGAGAGGGGGGACGAGAAAGATGGGACGAAAGAGAAGGGTTCGAGATAGAGGGGACGAGAGAGGGGGGAGAGAGTGAGAGAGAGAGGGGAGAAAGAAAGGGGGAGAGAGTGGGGGAGAGAGAGGGGGAGAGAGTGATGGGAGAGAGAGTGGGGGACAGAGAGTTGGGGAGGGAGAGGGGACGAGAGAGATTGAACGAGAGAGCTGTGGAGAGAGCGAGGCGAGGGAGAGAGAGGGGAGAGAGAGAGAGGGGGACAGAGAGAGGGAGAGAAAGACGAGAGAGGAGAGAGTGAGAGGCGAGAGAGAGAGGGGAGAGAGAGAGCGTTACAGAGAAAGGGAGAGAAAGACGAGAGAGGGGGGAGTGGAGACGAGAGAGATGGAACGAGAGAGAGAGGGTAGAGAGAGATAGGTTGGAGAGAGGGGGAAGGAGAGAGAGGGGGAGAGAGAGGAGAGAGAGGGGGAGAGAGGCGGGACAGAGGGAGGGGAGACAGTTCGAAAAGGAGAGAAGGGGAGAGAGAGGGAGACACTGAGGAGACGAGACAGAGTGGTGAAACAGGGGGACAGTGAGAGGGGGACAGAGAGGGGAACAGAGAGAGAGGGAGAGAGAGAATGGTGAGACGGGGACAGAGAGTGGGGCAGACAGAGGAGGAGAGAGTTGGGGAGGTAGAAGATGGAGAGAGAGGGTGGAAAGTGACGGGGAGAGAGGGGCGAGAGGGGGAGAGAGGGGATCGAGCGTTGGAGAGAGAGGGATGAGAGAGGGATGAGAGAGTGGGGACGAGAGAGAAGGTGGAGTGGGAGAGGATATAGAAAGAGGTGGTGGAGAGAGGGGAAGAGTGTACAGAGAGGGGGAGAGAGAGAGAGAAAGAAGGGGAGAGAGGAGTAGAGATGGCGAGAGAGACGGGGAGAGGGGAGAGAGAGAGTTGTGAGAGCGCGGGTAACAGAGAATGAGGGAGAGCGATGGAGAGAGAGAGAGGGGAGAGACAGGTGGAGGGGGGACAGAGTGATGGGGAGAGAGAGGGAACGACAGAGTGGGGACAAGAGATGGGACGAGAGAGCGGACACGAGAGACAGGGTGGAGATAGAGAGGCTGGAGACAGAGTGTGGAGAGTGATAGGGTGGAGAGACAGATGGTGGAGAGATAGAGAGAGGGGAAGAGAGAGGAGTCAAGAGAGGGGAGAGAGAGTGGGGCGAGAGAGAAGGTAGAGAGAGAAGGGACGAGAGAGAGGAGATAAGAGAGGAGAGCGAGGGGAGGGGGACACAGAGAGGGGAGACAGAGCGAAGCGGAGAGAGAGAGGGGCAAGAGACGAGGAGAGAGAGGTGAAGAGAGGGGGGACAGAGTGAGCGGGAGAGGGAGGGGACGAGAGAGTGGGGACGAGAGAGGGGATGAGAGAGAGTGGACAAGAGAGAAAGTGTGGAGACAGAGACAGTGGAGAGTGATAGGGTGGAGAGACAGAGGGTGGAGAGAGAGAGAGAGACAGAAGAGAGATAGGAGGGGACAGAGGAGAGAGAGTGGTGCAAGCGAGAGGGTGGAGAGAGAGGGGACGAGAGAGACGGGACGGGAGAGGGAGAGAGCGAGAAGGGGAGAGAGAGGGGGTCAGAGACGGGGGAGAGAGAGGGAACGAGTGAGAGGGGACGAGAGAGAGAGGGTGGAGATAGAGAGGGTAGAGAGAGGGGGGCATGAGAGAGGGGAGCAGAGCAAGTGGGGTCGAGAGAGGGGAGAGAGAGGCGAAAGAGAGGGAGAGGGAGAGAGAGGGACGAGAGAGTGGGGGGAGATAGGGTAGAGAGAGGTTGGACCAGAGAGAGAGGCGATGAGAGAGAGGGGACGAGAGCGAGGGGAGAGAGAGAGGGGGTCAGTGAGAGGGGGAGAAAGAGGGGGAGAGAGAGGGGAGAGAGAGGGGATAAGTGAGAGGGGAGAGAGAGAGGTGGACAGAGAGGGGGCAGAGAGCGATGGGGCCAGAGAGGGGGACAGATAGAGGGAGAGAGAGGGGACCATAGAGAGGGGAAGAGAGAGAAGGGAGTGAGAGGAGGATAGAGGGGGCGAGAGATTGGGACGAGAGAGGGGGAGAGAGAATGGACCGAGAGAGAGGCTGGACAGAGAAGGGACGAGAGAGGGGGAGAGAGAGAGTGTGAAGAGGGATGGGCGTGAGAGAGGGGAGCAGTGCAAGGGAGAGAGAGGGGGAAAAGAAAGTGGAAGAGAGAGGGGACGAGTGAGAGTAGACGAGGGAGAGAGGTGGAGAGAAGGGGGCGAGAGAGGGGATGAGTGAGAAGGGAGAGAGAGAGGTGGACAGAGAGTATGAGAGAGAGAGAGGGCCAGAGAGAGGGGACAAGTTAGAGCGGACGACAGTGAGGGGACGAGAGAGAGAGGGTGGAGAGAGAGAGGGTGGAGAGAGAGTGGGAGAGAGAGGGGATTAGAGACCGGACGAGAGAGGTTGGGAGAGAGAGGGGGGACGAGAAAGATGGGACGAAAGAGAAGGGTTCGAGATAGAGGGGACGAGAGAGGGGGGAGAGAGAGAGTGGAGAGAGTAAGCGGAGAGAGAGTTGGGGGAACAGAGAAAGGGGGAGGGGGAGGGGACGGGAGTGACTGGACGAGAGAGGTGTGGAGAGAGAGAGGAGAGCCAGAGAGGAGAGAGAGGGGGGAAAGTGAGATGGGGAAAGAGAGAGTGAGAGAAAGATGAGAGGGGGGAGCAGGGTGAGGGGACGAGAAAGATGGGACGAGAGGGAGAGGGCGGAGAGAGAGAGTGCAGAGAACGAGGGTTCAGAGATAGAGGGTGGAGAGAGAGGGTGGAGTGAGAGAGGGGAGAGATTAGGAGCGAGAGAGGGGGTAGAGAGAGGGGAGACAGAGCGAGGGGGAGATAGAGGGGGGAGAGGGGGGGAACTGAGGGGACGAGATAGAGGGCCGAGACAAAGGGGGACAGAGCGAGTTGGCCAGAGAGAGAGGGACAGAGAGGGGAACAGAGAGAGGGGGAGAGAAAGATGGGGAGGGGGGAACAGAGAGACGGGGAGAGAGAGGGGGAGAGAGTGGGGGCGAGAGATGAGTGAGAGAGCGGGTGGAGAGAGATGGGGAGAGAGGGGGAGAGAGAGGAGGAGAGAGTGGGGAGAGAGGGGGTGAAAGAGAGAGGGGGACAGAGAGAGGGGACAGAGAGAGTGTGAGAGAGAGGGGACGAGAGAGAGGGTGGAGAGAGAAAGGGTGGAGACAGAGAGTGTGGAGAATGATAGGGTGGATAGAGAGAGGGTGGAGAGAGAGGGGGAAGAGAGATTCATGGAGAGAGAGGGGAGAGAGAGAGAGGGAAGAGAGGAGGGAGAGAGAGGGGTGAGAGAGTGGGGGAGAGAGGATGGAGAGAAAGTGGACGAGAGAGAGGGGATGAGAGAGAGGGGACGAGAGAGAGGAGAGTGAGAGGGGGCAGTGAGAGGGGAGAATGGAGAGAGAGGGGGTAAGAGATGGGTAGAGAGAGGAGGAAGGGGGAGAGAGTGGGGTTGAGTGAGAGGGGACGACAGGGAGGGGACAAAACAGAAGGGAGAGAGAGAGAGAGGTGGTCAGATAGGGGGAGAGCGAGGGAGGCAGAGAGAGGTGGACAGAGCGAGGGAGAGAGAGAGACGGGACAAGAGAGAGGGGACAAGATAGAGGGGACAAGAGAGAGGGGACGAGAGACGGGGTATGAGAGAGAGGCGACAAGAGAGGAGGAGAGCGAGAGGGTGAAGAGAAATAGGGTGGAGAGGGAGGGGCGTGAGAGAGGGCAGCAGAGCAAGGAGGTGTGAAAGGGGAGAGCGAGATGGGGCACGAGAGAGAGAGGTGAGAGAGAGAGGGGAGAGAGGGAGGGGGAGTGACAGGGATGAGTGAGGGGGACGATAGAGAACGTGGAGAGAGAGAGGTTGGAGAGAGAGGATAGAGAGGGAGGGGCGTGGTGAAGGGGAGCAGAGCAATGGTGGAGATGAAAGGAGGGAGAGGGTACGAGAGAGAGGGGACGAGAGAGATGGTGGAGAGAAAGTGGGAGAGACAGTGGGAGAGAGAGGGGAGAGAGGGGGGAGAGAAAGAGAGAGAGGGCGAGAGAAAGAGATGGAGAGAGGGGGGAGAGGGGGTGAGACAGAGGGGAAGTGTGAGAGGAGACAAGAGAGAGGGGGTGAGAGAGTGGGAGAAGACAGTGGAAAAGAGAGGGGCAGAGGGAGGTGGACAGAGTGAGGGGTAGAGTGAGGGGACTAGAGAGAGGGTGCGACAGTGAGGAACGAGAGAGAACGGGAGAGGGAGAAGGGGAATGAGACAGAGGGGGAGAAAGAGGGGGGAGATAGAGAGGTTGGAGAGAGAGTGGGAGACAGGGGGCTGAGAGAGGCGAAGAGAGAGGGGGTGGACGAGAGAGGGGGAGGGGGAGAGGACAAGAGAGAGGAGACGAGATAGAGGGGACCAGAGAGAAGGGAGGAGTAGAGGGGGAGAGAGAGAGGGTAGAGAGAGTGGGAGAGGGAGAAGAGATTGGGAAGAGAGGGGGACGAGAGAGAGAGGGGAGAGAGAGGGGAACAGTGAGGGGGTACAGAGAGAGGATACAGAGAGAAGGGGTCAGAGAGAGAAGGACAGAGTGGGGACCAGAGAGCGGGGGACAGAGAGAGTGGAGAGAGAGGGGGAGCGAGGGGGAGAGAGAGGGGAAATAATGGGGGAGAGAGAGGGGACGAGAGAGAAAGGGTGGAGAGAGAGGGTCGAGAGAGATGGTTGAGGGAGAGAGGGTGGAGAGAGAGACGGTGGAGTGGGATGAGGAGAGAGTGAGGGGAGAGAGGAGAGAGAGAGGGGGGAGAGGGGGCGAGAAAGTGGAGAGTGAGAGGGGAGAGAGAGGGCGAGGGAGACAGAAATACTGGGGATAGAAAGGGGACGAGAGAGAGAAGGAAGACAGATGGAAAGAGTGAGAGGGGGACAGAGACGTGGGCAGAGAGAGATGGGAGGGTGAGAGAGGGGAACGCAATAGAGTGGAGGGCAAGAGAGTGGAGCGCCAGTCAGGGGAGGGCGAGTGAGGGGAGGGTGAGTGAGGGTTGGGGGTGTGAAGGTGGAGAGAGGAGGTGAGAGAGAGGGGGAGTGAGAGGGAAGACAGCGTGGGAGAGAGAGAGGAGAGAGAGCGGAGAGAGAGAGGAGAGAGAGGGGAGAGAGGGGAGAGTGTCGAAGAGCGATTCTGGTCGAGAGAGGAGCAAGAGAGAGAGGGCAGAGAGAGAGCGGAGAGAGAGGTGGGAAAAAGAGAGGGCGAGAGAGGGGGGCGAGAGTGAGAGAGGGGAGAGTGAGGTGAAGAGAGAAAGGGGAGAGAGTGTGAAGGGGACAGAGAGAGGAGGAGAGAGGGGGGAGGGGGAGAGAGAGAGGACAGAGAGACAGGGGAGAGAGAGGTAGGAGAGAAAGGCAGGGAGAGAGGGGTGAGAGTGAGAGAGGGGAGAGAGGGGGGAGAGAGAGAGGGGTAGCTAGTCAGATGGGGAGAGAGGGGGAGAGATGGAGTGAGGGGGAGAGAGAAGACGAGAGTGCGAGGGAGAGAGAGAGGGGGGGGAGGGAGAGAGGGGGTAGATAGAGAGATGGGAGGGAGAGAGAGGGGAGCGAGAGGGAGAGAGAGTGATGGGGAGAGAGAAAGGCAAGAGAGGACAGATATGGTGGGAGAGAGTGAGATGGGGAGAGACAGAGAGAGGGAGAGAGAGGGTGGTGGAGAGAGAGAGATTGGACCGAGAGAGAGAGTGAAATAGGGGGGAGAGAGAGCACAGAGAGAAGGGGTAGAGAGTGAGGGGGGGGGCGGCAGAGAGGGAGAGAGGAGGAGAGAGAGGGGCGAGAGATGGGGGGTAGAGAGTGGGGGTAGAAAGAGGGTGGAATGAGAGAGGTCGAGAGGGGTAGAGAGAGGGGAAAAGAGCGCGGACTAGAGCGAGGGATGAAGAAAGAGGTAACGAGAGAGTGGGGACGAGAGAGATAGGGTGGAGTGAGAGAGGGCGGAGAGAGAGGGTGGGGAGAGAGGGAGTGGGGAGATGGATAGAGAGAGGGTGGAGAGAGTGGGGGTGTGAGAGAAAGGGGAGAGAAAAGTGGAGAGGGAAAGTTGGGGTGAGAGAGGTGAGAGAGTGGAAAGGGAGTGGGGGAGAGAGTGGGGACGAGACAGAGAGGGTGGAAAGAGATGATGGAGAGAGAGAGGCTGGAGAGAGAGTGTGTAGAGAGGGGATTAGTGAGGAAAGAGAGCGGCAGAGGGAGAGGGGAGAGAGTGGTGAACAGAGGCGAGAGAGATAGAAGTGGAGAGTGAGAGGAGGAGAGAGGGGGAGGGAGTGGGGGTAAATAGAGGGATGAGGGAGGGGTAGAGAGAAGTGGAGAGAGGGGTAGAGCGAGTGGGTAGAGAGAGGGGACAAGACTGAGGGGAAGAGAGAGAGGGGACGAGAGAGAGGGGAAGAGAGAGAGGGTGGAGTGACAGAGAGTGGAGAAAGAGAGCGTAGAGAGACAGGGGTTGAGAGGGGGAGAGAGAGTGGAGAGAGAGAGTGAAGTGAGGGGAGTGGAGAGAGAGAGGGAGACAGAGAGTGGAGAGAGAGGCGACGAGATAGAGGGGACTTGAGAGAGGGGATGAGAGAGGCAACGAGGGAGAGGGGGAAAGAGAGGGAGAGAGAGAGGCGGAGAGAGAGTGGGGAGAGAGAGGGGAGAGAGTAAGGGGGCGGGGGAAAGCGAGGACAGACAGAGGGGGAGAGAGAAATGGGAGAGAGGGGATAGAGATGGAGGGGAGAGAGGGGGAGAGAGAAGTGGAAAGAGAGAGTGGGGAGAGAGGGGTGAGAGAGAGAGGACAGAGAGAGAATGAGAGAGAAATGGGGGTTGAGAGGAGAGAGAGATGGGTGAGACAGAGGGGGAAGAGAGAGGGGAGACAGAGAGAGGGAGTGAAAGAGGGGTAGAGAGAGAGGGTAGAGAGAGAGGGTGGAAAGAGAGTGGAGTGAGAGTGGGAGAGATAAGGTAGAGAGAGATGGGGAGAGGGGGGAGAGAGTGGGGGAGATAGAGAGGGGGAGAGAGAGTGGAGGGAGAGGAGAGAGAGAGTAGACAGAGGGTGAGAGAGAAAGAGGGGCAGATAGAGAGAACGCGAGAGGGTGAGAGAGAGGGGAGAGAGAGGGGAGAGAGAGAATGGGAGGGAAGGAGTGGGAGAGAGGGGTGGGGAGGGAGATTGGAGTGAGAGAGGGGAGAGAGAGGGAACGAGAGAGAGGGAACTCGAGAAAATTGACGAGAGAGGAGAGAGGGGTCAGAGAGAAGGGTCAGTGAGAGGGGGACAGAGAGGGGGTGGGAGCGAGTGGGGTGGGAGAGAGATGGTTGGGAGAGTGAGGGTTGGGTCAGTGAAGTGGGAGAAAGACGGGGAGAGAGAGGGGGAAGGCTAGATGGGGAGGTCGAGAGAGGTGAGGAGGGCGAGAGAGTGGAGGGCGAGTGAGGGTTGGGAGAGTGTAGGTGGAGAGAGGCGGAGAGAGAGGGTGGAAGAAAGAGAGTAGAGAGAGGGGGAGAGAGGAGAGAGGGTAGAGAGAGGGAGAGAGAGGGGGAGAGAGGGGGGGAGATTATAAGATGGGGAGAGAGTGAGTGAGGGCGCGAGAGAGAAGGGGGAGAGAGGGGCACAAGAGAGAAAGAGATTGAGTGGCGAGAATTGACAGAGGGAAGGGGAGAGAGTGGGGGGAGATAGACAGGGGAGAAAGAGGGGTAGAGAGAGAGGAAAGGGAGAGAGAGGGGGAAGTGAGGGGGAGAGATAGGGGCGAGAGAGTACAGAGATGTTGGAAGAGAGTGAGAGGGGAGAGACAGAGAGTGATAGGCAGAGAGACGGAGAGAGAGAGGAGAGGGAGATAGATAGAGGGGCGAGAGAGGACTGAGAGAAGCGGTAGATTGTGAAAGGGGGTGAGAGAGAGTGAGAGAGAGAGGGGTAGAGAGAGACAGAGACGAGAGAGACCGGGAGGGGGAGAAAGAAAGGGATGTGATAGGGCGAGAGAGAGAGGGGTGGGAGAGAGAGGGTTGGGGAGTAAGGGTTGGGAGAGTGAAGGGAGAGAGTGTGGCAGAGACGGGGAAGAGAGCGAGGAGTGGGAGAGACAGTGCTGGGAGAGAGAGGCGTGGGAGAGAGAGCGTTGGGAGAGTGAGGGTTGGGAGAGTGAAGTGGTAGAGACAGGAGATAGAAGACAAGATGGACGAGAGAGGGGATGGCGAGAGGGGGAGTGCGAGAGTGGGGATGGCAAGAGTACGGAGGGAGAGAGAGAGGGGGGAGTGCGAGAGACGAGAGGGCGAGGGAGTGAGAAACAGAGAGAGAGTTAGAGTGAGACAAGAGAGAAGAGGGGAGACAGGGTGGGAGCACTGAGAGAGAGGGAGAGAGAGACAGAGACACAGACAGAGACAGAGAGAGTGAGAGTGAGAAGGAGAGAGCACGAGCGAGATAGAGTGAGAGACATTGAGACGAGCGAGAGATGGGAGCAAGAGAGAGATCAAGATGGAAAAAGGGAGAGAGCGAGAGAGAGAGAGAGAAAGAGCGTGAGAGTGCAAAAGAGGATGAGAGCGCGAGAGAGCAAGGGGAAGAGTGAGAGAGAGGATGCGAGTGAGATCAAGAGTAGGGGAACAGAGAGACGGTTAGAGAGAGAGTGTGAGAGCGGGAGAGCAAGAGAGAGAGGAAGCGAGTGAGAGACAGAGCGATGAAGACAGAGCGTGACAGAGGAGGCGAGAGAAGAAGGGAGAGCTGTGAGAGACAGACAGACAGTGAGAGAGAGAGAGAGGTGAAGCACGAGCGAGAGAGGGGCCGAGAGAGAGAGGATGAGAGAGGAGGGAGAGAGGGGGGAGAGAGAGGGCGAGAGAGAGAATGAGTGAGAGAGAGAGCGAGGAGAGAGAGAGGGAGAGAGAGAGGAGAGAGAGAGTGTGGAGAGGGGGACGAGAGAGAGGGGCGAGAGAGGACAGAGAGACAGAGGGGGCAAGAGTAAGAGGGGAGAGAGAGGGAAGTGAAAGTATTAGAGAGAGAGGTGTTGTGGAGAGAGGGGAGGGTGAGAGAGAGGTGAGAGGGAACTTGAAGAGAAAGAGAGGAGTGAAGGGGATAGAGAGGGGATAAAGAGAGTGGGAGAGAGGGAGAGAGAGAGGGAGGAGGAGAGAGAAAGAAAGGGGTGGTAGAGATAGGCGTGGGAACGAGAGATAGAGAGACTGGAAGAGAGAGAGGGAAGGAAAGAGAGGGAGAGAGGGGGAGAGAAATTGAGAGAGGTGGAAGAGAGAGGGAGGGGAGAGAGTGGAGAGAAAGAGGGGAGAGAGACTGGGGGAGGAGAGAGGGCGAGAGGAAGAGGGGAGGGCGAGAGAGAGGGGAGTGCGAAAGGGAGGGGCTGGGGAGAGAGCGGGGGGAGGGAGACAGAGGGGGAGAAAGCGAGACAGGCAAGGGTGAGAAGGGGAGGGCGAGAGATGGGAGGGCGAGAAGGGGTGGGAGAGAGAGGGGAGGGAGAGAGAGGGGAGGTAGAGAGAGGGGAGGGCGAGAGAGAGGGGAGGGCGAGAGAGAGGGGAGACCGAGAGAGGGGGACGGTGAGAGTTGGGAGGCCGAGAAGGGGAGGGAGAGAGATGGAAGAGAGAAAGAGGGGAGGGAGAGAGAGGAGAAGCAGAGAGAGGGGAGGGAGTGAGGGGGAGGGCGAGAGAGAGGGGAGAGCGAGAGAGAGGTGTCGGTGAGAGTGGGGAGGGCGAGAAGGGGAGGGAGAGAGAGGGAATAGAGAAAGAGGGGAGGGAGAGAGAGGGGAGGGAGAGGGAGGGGAGGGCGAGAGAGGGGAGAGCGAGAGGGGAGAGCGAGAGAGAGGGGATAGCGAGAGAAAGGGATAGAGAGAGTGGTAGAGAGGGAGAGAGGGGAGGGAGAGAGAAGGGAAGGTAGGTCGAGAGAGAGCGAAGGGAGAGAGAGGGGAGAGAGACAAAGGGACAGAGAGAGTAGGAGAGAGGGAGAGCAAGCGAGAGAGGAGACGAGTGAGAGACAGTGGAATGAGAGAGAGAGAAGGAAACGTAAGACAGAGAGACAGAGGAGGCGAGAGAGGGAGGGTGAACTGTGAGATACAGGCAGACAGAGAGAGAGAGAAAAATGGAGCACGAGAAAGAGAGGGGATGAGAGAGAGGGGACGAGGGAGAGGGAGAGAGGTGGAGAGAGATGGTGAGAGACAGGGTAGAGAGAGAGGATGAGAGAGAGGGGATGAGGAAGTGGACGAGAGAGAGGACGAGAGAGAGTGAGAGTAGAGAGAGGGCAGAGAGACAGAGGGGGAAGAGTGAGAGGGGAAAGCGAGGGAAGAGAAAGGGGAAGAGAGATAGGGGTGGGAGAGAGGGGAGAGAATGGGGGAGAGATTGGGGTGAGAGAGTGAGGGGGGAGAGATAGAGGGGTGGGAGAGAGAGGGGTGGCTGAGACAGGGGTGAGTGAGAGCGGGTGAGAAAGAGAGAAGTGAGAGTGGGAGAGAGAGGGGATAGAGAGAGGGGGTAGAGAGGGAGTTGAGTGAGGGAGTTGAGAGAAACAGAATAGAGAGGGTGACAAAGAGAGGGGAGAGAGAGCGCGGGGAAGAGAGCAGGGAAGAGAGAGAGTGGGAGGGGGAGAGAGAGGGAGGGAGAAAGAGAGAGGGAGGGAGAGAGAAAGTGGTGGGAGAGAGAGGGGTAGGAGAGGAAGGGGAGGGAGAGAGAGGGGAAGAGAGAGGGAGATAGAGAGGAAGAGAGAGGGCGAGAGCGAGAGAGGGGGAGAGAGAGGGGGTAAAGAGAGTGAGAGGGGAAGAGAGAGGTGGAAGAGAGAGGAGTGAAGAGAGAGGGGGAAGAGAGAGGGGAAGAGAGAGAGGTGTAAGAGAGAGAGGAGAGAGAGTGCGGTAAAGAGAGAGGGAGAGAGAGGGGGAGGGCGAGAAAGAGGGGATGGCGAGAGAGAGGGGGACAGAGATAAGGATAGGGAGAGAGTGGGAGAGAGGGAGAGCAAGAGAGAGGAGGCGAGTGAGAGATCGAGGGATTTAAGAGAGAAGGGCACGGAAGAGAGCGAGAGAGACGGGAGAACGAGAGAGACGGGAGAGCGAGAGAGAGGGGAGGGCGTGACAGGGGAGGGAGAGAGAGGGGCAGGAGAGAGAAGGGTGGGGAGGACGAGAGAGAGGGGAGGGAGAGAGAGAGGGGAGGGAGAGGGAGGAGAGGGCGAGAGAGGGGAGAGCGTGAGAGGGGAGAGCAAGAGAGAAGGGATAGCGAGAGAAAGGGATAGCGAGAGAATGGGAGAGAGGGAGAGCAAGCGAGAGACGAGGCGAGTGAGAGACAGAGGGATGAGAGAGAGAGGAGGACACAGAAGAGAGAGAGAGAGAGAGACAGAGGAGGCGAGAGTGGAGGGAGAGCTGTGAGAGACAGACAGTGAGTGAGAGAGAGAGAGCGATGTAGCACGACCGACAGAGGGGAAAAGATAGAGGGGACGAGGGATGGGGAGAGAGGGTGGAGAGAATAGGAGAGAGAGAGGGGAGAGAGGGTGGAGAGAGGGGAAGAGAGAGAGGGGACGAGGGATGGGGAGAGAGGGGGAGAGAGAGGGGAGAGAGAGGATGGAGAGAGGGGATGAAAGAGAGGGGAAGAGACAGTGGACGACAGAGAGGGTCGAGAGAGGGGCGAGAGAAAGGGGCGAGAGAAAGAGAGAGGTAGAGAGAGGACAGAGAGGCAGAGGGGGAAAGAGTGAGAGGGGAGATAGAGGGAAGAGAAAGGGAGAAGAGAGAGAGCGGCGGGAGAGAGGGGGAGGGAAAGAGAGGGGTGAGAGAGTGAGGAGGAGAGATAGAGTGGTGGGAGAGAGAGGGGTGAGAGAGTGAGGAGGAGAGATAGAGTGGTGGGAGAGAGGGGTGAGTGAGGGAAGGGTGAGAGAGAGCCGGGAGAGAAAGAGATGCGTGAGAGGGGGAGGGTGGGATAGAGAGAGAGGGGGGGAGAGAGGGAGTTGAGAGAGAGGTAGTTGAGACAGAGGAAATAGAGAATGAGAGAGACAGCGTGGGAGAGAGAGGGGAGAAAGAGAGCGGGAAGATAGAGAGGAGGAGAGAGAGGGGGAGAGAGAGGGAGGGAGAGCACGAGAGAGAGGGAGAGAGGGGGGGAGAGAGAGTGGGGGAAAAAGAGAAGGGGAGAGATAGAGGGTACGGCGAGAGAGAGGGGAGGGCGCGGGAGAGAGGGGATGGCGAGAGAGAGGGGGGTGGGAGAGAGAAGAGCGGGCGAGATAGAGTGGGGATGGCGAGAGAGAGAGAGGAGGACGACAGAGAGGGGAGGACGAGAGAGGGAGGGTTGGGAAGTGGTGGGAGAGAGGGGAGCGAGAAAGAGGGGATGGCGAGGGGCGGGAGGGCGAGAAGGGATGGGAGAGAGAGGCGGGGGACAGAGAGGGAAGATAGAGAGAGGGAAGAGTGAGAGAGAGGGAAGGGTGAGAGAGGGGAGTGCGAGGAATGGAGGGAGAGAGAGGGAGAGCGAGAGAGAGTGGGGATGGCGAGAGAGAGAGAGGAGGGCGACAGAGAGGGGAGGACAAGAGAGAGGGAAGGGTAAGAAGTGGTGGGAGAGAGGGAAGGGAGAAAGAGGGGAGAGCGAGAGAGATGGGAGAGGGAAAGAGAGGGGAGAGCGGAGAGAGAAGGGAGGGTGAGAGAGGAGAGGTAGAGAGATGCAACGGAGAGATAGGGGAGGTAAAGAGGAGAGCGAGCGGGAGGGGAGGGCGAGAAGGGGACAGCAAGAGAGGGGGAGAGAGAGGAGATAGCAATAGAGAGGGGCGAGCGAGAGGGGAGCGAGAGAGGGGAGGGCGAGTGAGGGGAGGACGAGAGAGTTGGGAGAGAGAGAGACGGGCGGGGGAGATAGCAACAGAGAGAGATAGAGGGAGAGAGAAGAGGTGAGACAGTGTGGGAGGACTGAGAGAGAGGAAGAGAGAGAGACAGACAGAAAGACAGAGACCGAGAGAGTGAGAGAGAGAGAGAAAGAGAGAGCACGAGAGAGAGAGAGAGAGCGAGAGAGACAGTGAGACGAGCGAGCGAGGGGAGCAAGCGAGAGATCTAGATGGAGAGATGGAGAGAGCGAGAGAGAGAGAAAGAGCGTGAGAGCGTAAAATACGGTGAGAACGCGTGAGAGAGCGAGAGGAAGAGTGAGAGAGAGAGGATGCGAGTGAGATCAAGAGAGCCGGAACGTAGAGAGGGATAGACAGAGATTGGGAGGAGAGGGAGAGCAGGAGGGAGAGAGGAGGCGAGTGAGAGACAGAGGGATGAGAGAGAGAGAAGGACACGGAAGAGAGAGAGAGATGGAGCACAAGCGAGAGAGGGGACGAGACAGGGGACAAGAGAGGGGGAGAGAGTAGGTGAGAGAGAGGGGGAGAGAAGGGGGAAGATGGAGACAGGGAGAGAGAGAGGGGTGGAGAGAGGTGATGAGAGAGATGTGACGAGAGGGTGGACGAGAGAGATGGGCGAGAGAGAGGGGTGAGACAGAGGGGCGAGGGAGAGAGAGTGTGGAGACAGAGGGTAGAGAGAGTGAGGGGAGTGAGACAGAGGGGTGTGAGAGCGAGGGCTGGGTGAGAGAGGTGTGAGAGAGCGGGGAGAGAAAGAGAGGAGATAGAGGAGGAGGAGAGAGAGGATGGAGAGAGAGGGATTTGAGAGACAGGGAGTTGACAGAGTGGGGCTCGAGAGGGTTAGAGAGAAACCGTGGGAGAGAGCGTGGAGAGATAGAGCGGGAAGAAGAGAGAGGGGGAGAGAGTGTGGGGGAAAGAGAGGGAGAAATAGAGAGGGGATGAGAAAGAGAGAGGGGAGGGCGAGAAGGGGATGGCGAGAGATGGGAGCGTAAGAAGTGGTGGAGAGAGAGGAGAGGGAGAGAGGGGAGGGAGAGAGAGGGGAAGGAGAGAGAGGAGAGAGCGAGAAGGTGTGGGTGTGAGAAGGGAGGGAGAGAGAGGGGAAGGAGAGGACAGAGGAGAGGGAGAGAGAGGTGCGGGAGAGAGGGGAGGGAGTGAGACGGGACAGCGAGAGAGAGGAGAGAGCGAGAAAGAGGGGATGTTGAGAGGGGGAGGGCGAGAGAGTGGCGAGGGCAAGAGAGAGAGGCGATGGCGAGAGAGAACAGGGCGACAGAGAGGGGAGGACGAGAGAGGGGAGGACGAACGATGCGAGGGTGAGACAGGGACAGGGGAGAGAGGGGAAAGCGAGAGAGTGGAGGGTGAGAGAGGGGAGGGAGAGAGAGAGGAGAGGTAGAGAGAGGCGCAGGAGAGAGAGGGGAGGAAGAGAGAGGAGAGAGCGAGAGGGGAGTGCGAGAGAGGGGATAGTGAGAGGAGGTGGGCTCGAGAAGGGAGGGCGAGAGACGGAGGACGGGAGATAGGGGAGGGCAAACGATAGAGGAGGGCGTGTGATAGGGAAGGGTGAGAGATGGGAAGGGTGAGAGAGAGTGGTGGGAGAAATACAGGGGAAGGCGAGAGAGGGGCGGGCGAGAGAGAGGAGTGATAGAGGGGAGGGCGAGAGAGAGAGTATGGACAGACAGAAGGCAGCTCGATAGAGTAGAGGGCTAGAGGGGGGAGGTCGAGAGAGGGGAGGGTGAAAGGGAGGAGAGGAAGAGAGAAAGTAGGGAGAGGGCAGCGAGGGGGAGACAGTGGATGGGAGAGAAAGGGATTGCTAGTGAGCGGATGTGGTGAATGAGGGGAGAGAGAGGGGAGGGTGAGAGCGTCGAGGCGGAGATGGATTGGAGGGTGAGTGAGACGCGAAGGAGAGAGACAGAAGTGGGGAGAGACAGGGAGGTCGAGAGGCGGAGGGCAAGATAGGGGTGGGCAAGAAAGAGTGGAGGGCAGAGAGAGAAGGGGAGGGGGGAGGTGGAGAGAGGAGAGATCGACAGAGAGGTGAGGGAAGAGAGATGACGGCGAGAGAGGGGGAAGGGCGCGAGGACGGGGAGTGCGAGAGATGGGGAAGGCGAAAGATAGAGGAGGGTGAGTGATAGGGGACGGTGAGAGAGGGGAGGGTGAGAGAGAGGGAAGGGAGAAAGAGTGGAGGCAAGAGACAGGGGAGGGGAAGACAGAGCGGAGAAAGAGTGCGGAGGGCGAGAAGGAGAGGAGAGCGAGAGAGAGGAGGGTGAGAAAGAGGGAGGGTGAAAGAGAAGGGAGGGAGAGAGAGGGGAGGGAGAGATAGGGGAGAGAAAGAGAAAGGGAGGCGACAGAAGGGTGGGCGAGATGGAGGCGAGGGCGAGAGAGTGGGCAGGACGAGGGAATAAAGGGAGAGAGAGGAGGGCGAGAGAGAGGTAAAGATATAAAGTGGAGGACAGGAGAGAGGGGATGGCGAGAGAGAGAGCGGAGGGCGAAAGAGAGGGAAGGATGGGAGAGAGGGGAGGGAGAGAGACAGGAGGGCGAGAAGGGGTGGGAGAAAGAGGGGAGGGAGTGAGAGGGGAGAGAGGGAGAGAAGGGAGTGGGAGACAGGGTAGGGAGAGAGAGAGGAGGTTGAGAGGGGGAGAGCGTGAGAGAGAGGGAGAGAGCGAGAGAGACGGGAGACCGAGAGAGAGGGGAGAGAGAGAGGGGAGGGTGTGAGAGGGGTTGGCGAGAAGGGGTGGGTGAGAGAGGGGAGGCACAGAGAGAGAGGAAAGGGAGAGACAGGGCAGTGGGAGAGGGGGACGGAGAGACAGAGAGGGAGGGCGATTGAGGGGAGGGAGACAGTGGGGAGGGCGAGAGAGGTGAGCGAGAGAGAGAGCGGAGAGCGAGGGGGCCGAGAGAGGGGGGGCGAGAGAGGGGAGAGCGAGAGAGGGAAGGGAGAGACAGGGGAGGGCGAGAGACTGGGGATAGCGAGAGAGCAGGGAGAGTGAGAGAGTGGACGGGCGAGAGAGGAGAGGGAGAGAGAGAAGGGGGAAGGAGAGGGGAGGGGGGAGGGGGAGGGCGTGAATGAGGGGAGAGAGAGATGAGGGTAAGAGCGTGGAGGAGGAGATGGATTGGAGGCCCATTGAGACACTAAGGAGAGGGAGAGGAGTGGGGGAGTGAGGGGGAGGTCGAGAGAGGGAGGGTGAGAAATCGTGGAGGGGTAGAGAGGGGAGGGGGAGAGAGGGAAGCGTGAGAGAGAGGGAGGGTGAAAGAGAGGGGTGGGAGAAAGAGGGGAGGGAGAGAGAGGGGAGTGTGAGAGAGAGGGAGGGCGAGAGAGAGGGGTGGGAGAGAGAAGGTTGGGAGAGAGAGAGGGGATGGTGAGAGAGAGCGAGTGAGAGAGAGAGGAGGGCAAGAGACAGGGAGGCCAAGACAGAGCGGAGAGAGGGAGCAGAGGGCGAGAAAGAGGGGGTGGGTGAGAGAGAGGGAATGCGAGAGAGGGAGGGTGAGAGAATGGAGGGAGAGAGAGGGGAGAGTGAGAAAGTGGGAGGGAGAGATAGAGAGGGGAGGGTGTGAGAGGGGGAGGGAGAGAGAGTCGAGAGCAATAGACAGGGGAGGCCAAGACAGAGTGGAGAGAGCGGAGCGTGATAAAGAAGGGAGGGCGAGAGAGGGGAGGTGAGAGAGAGAAGGGCGAGAAAGAGGTGAGGGAGAGAGAGGGGAGGGAGAGAGCGAGGGAAGGGTGAGAGAGGGGGAGGGAGAGAAAGTGGAGAGCAAGAGAGAGGAAAGGGCATGACAGAGTGGAGAGAGAGCACGGAGGGTGAGAGGGAACGGAGGGTGAGAGAGAACGGAGGGCGAGAGAGAGGAGAGGGAGAGAGAGGGGAGGGAGAGAGAGGGGAGGGTAAGAGAGAGGGAGGGGGAGAGAGGGAAGGGTGAGAGAAAGGGAGGATGAAAGAGAGGGGTGTGAGAGAGAGGGGAGGGAGTGAGAGGGGAGTGTGTGAGAGAGGGAGGGCAAGATAGAGAGTGGTGGGAGAGAGAGAGGGGAGGGTGAGAGAGTGGGAGGGAGAGAGAGTGAAGGGCAAGAGACAGGGGAGGCATGAAAGAGCGGAGAGAGAGCGGAGGGTAGGAGAGAACGGAGGGCGAGAAAGAGGGGAGGGCGAGAGAGAGGAGGATGAGAGAGATGGTGGGCGAGAGAGAGGTGCGGGACAGAGAGGGGAGGGAGAGAGAGAGGGGAGGGTGAGAGAGAGGGAGGGCGAGAGAGCAGTGACAGAGAGAGAGGGGGAGGAGAGAGAGGGGAGGGGGAGAGAGGGAAGGGTGAGAGAGAGGGAGGGTGAAAGACAGGGGTGGGCGAGAGGGGAGGGAGTGAGAGGGGAGTGTGAGAGAGAGGGAAGGCGAGAGAGAGGTGAGGGAGAGAGATGGGAGGGAGGAGAGAGAGGAGAGCAAGAGAGAGGGGAGGGCATGACAGAGCAGAGAGAGAAAGCGGAGGGTGAGAGAGAACGGAGGGCGAGAGAGAGGGGAGGGAGAGAGAGGGGGGAGGGTGAGAGAGAGGGAGGGCGAGAGAGAGGTGAGTCAGTGATAGGGGAGGGAGAGAGAGAGGGGAGGGTGAGAGAGTGGATGATTAGACATTGGAGCGCTTAAGAGGAGGGTCTGAGAGGGAGGCGATGGCGTGATGGAGAGCAGGACGAGAGAGGGAAGGGAGAGAGTGGAGGGCGAGAGAGAGGGTAGAATGTGAGAGAGCGGAGGACAGGAGAGTGGGAAGGCAGAGAGGGGAGGGCAGCAGAGGGGAGGGCGAGAGAGGGAAGGTGAGGGTGACAAAGAGGGAAAGACGGTAGAGGAAGGGGCGAGAGGTGGTGAGCGAGAAAGGGGAGGGCAAGAGTCAGGCGGGTGAGAAGGGGTGGCAGAGGTAGGGGAGGGAGAGAAAGTGGAGAAGGAGGGATGGGAAGGAGTGAGAGTGGAGGCGAGAGAGCCAGGAGAGCGAGAAAGAGGGGAGGGGGTGAGAGAGAAAAGGGCGAGAAGGGGTGGGCGAGAGAGGGGAGGGGCTGAAGGGGTGGGAGAGAGAGAGTGGACAGCGAAAGAGAGGAGCAAGAGACAGGGAATGGGAGAGAGGGGAGGCAGAGAGGGGAGGCGAGAGACTGGAGGGAGAGAGAGGGGAGGGAGAATGGGGAGTGTGAGAGATGGGAGGGCGGGAGAGGGGAGTGCGAGAGAGGAGAGGGTGAGAGAGGGGGAGGTGAAGAGATAGTGGGAGAGAGATATTGGGGAGAGAGGGGAGGGCGAGAGAGAGGGGAGGACGAGGGAGAGGGGAGGGCGAGACAGAGGGGAGAGGGAGAGAGTGGAGGTCAAGAGATTTGAGGGCGAGGGAGGGGCGAGGGAGAGAAGGTTGCATGAGAGCGAGGGAAAGGCGGGAGGGAGGAGACAGGGAGAGTGGGGAGGGGTGAGAGGGGAGAGAGAAGGGAGGAATAGAGAGGAGAGGGAGAGAGGGGAGAATGTGAGAGAGGAGAGGGTGAGAGGGGGGAGGGGGAGGGGATGGGCGAGAGATAGGGGAGGGAGAGAGAGCGCGGAGTGCGAGAGTGGGAAGGGCAAGAAAGGGACGGGCGAGAGAGGGTATAGGGCGAGAGAAGGGGAGGGAGAGAGAGGGGGCGAGAGAGGGAGGGGAGGGCGAGGGACAGGTGAGGACGAGTGGAGAGAGTGGAGGGCGAGAGAGAGGGTAGGGCGAGAGAAGGTAGGGAGGGAGAGGGGAGGGAGAGAGAGAGGGGAGGGAGAGAGAGAGGGGAGGGCGAGTGAGTGGATGATGAGACATTGGAGCGCTTAAGAGGGGAGTCTGAGAGGGAGGCGAGAGCGTGATGGAGGGCAGGACGAGAGAGGGA